>NW_028277970.1:0-300000 GCF_059751315.1 Micrasema longulum
TATATATCTATATTATTTGTTGCAACAGAGAGGAAAAACATTTTTGAGAAGAGAATATGAGAGTCTAGGCATTAACAGGGCTTATAACCTGTCATTGGCTGGTTTAAGTGGCCACTTTACACACTGTCTAACATTCACCATTCTGCCTATGTTTGAACATCCACATTTACTTCCATCTGTTGGCTTTTGTGAAGTAGAAGAGCTGAAACCTTTATTATGTGGGTGAGATTCATCCGGCGAACCAATTCACCACCAGGCAACGCCTGAAAACAATTTTCCAATTTTTATACTTCTTCTTTTACCAGGAAGTTCATTCAACAATATTTTGAGTGTGTCCAAATGGTTGCAGACTGGCTGGATTTTCTCCCTAGGCAGTTGCTCATATTTAAATTTGAAGCACGAGAATTGAGGTAATGTGGATGTTCAAACATAGGCAGAATGTTGAATGTTACACTTGGTTTTTTTGTAGAAATTTCACTTTGTGAAAACGGTCCTCAATTGGCCTATAATTTTGGTTTGATTGTTAATATTGTATTTTTCGCTATAATGGCTGTTGATTTTTTTAAATAAATAAATTTAAAAGTGTGGCGTCACTGGCTGAGTTATTTCAAAATTACGTTTGAACTGAGTACTGTGTATCTTTATTCAATTGAAGGTCTGTTCCCGTTTTCTAAAATACTTTTAATCTATCACAAAGCTGAAGGATATTCGTTTTTATATAATCCCTCAGTATTTTAGACGCTTATTATAAACGGCTCAAAAATAAATCACGAAGAGATTTTACTTAGTTATTCTAGAAGTTTCTACTTCCTTCTTAGCTATAACACCTGCATAATTAATAAAGTACCCACAAACTTGAGATTTATATCTCATTCCCTTGCGAAATTAATGAAGCAATTAGAATATTTACGGGAATTTAAAGCCGACAGCACCTGAACGAACAGTTATAAAAAGTATCTAAAAAGGAATTTAAATAAATGTCGGCGAGCTAAAGGTTAACTCTGATTAAAACATTTAATCCCGGGGATTAAATTACAAATTAAAAGGATAAAACTTTAAGCTAAGTCCACTTTATGGACCCACTGCGTATAATACACCTTCAATGGCTTTTTTTACAGAATTAAATTTTTAAAATCTATTTAACCCTATTATGTACGCGTTTGTGGAATTCTAATAAATAAGTGGAACAATCGACAAAAAATAATCGTTTTTTTTTTAGTAAGTGCATCTGAAATCGTCAATCAAATTTTTCATAAATACTGTCTTATATATAATTTTTTGAAAATATTATGAATGAGTTTGAATTTTACTCTATTGAAAACTAACAAAGTTTAAGTGAACGACAGAACAAATACAAATATTTATTTACTTTTTTATTTATTCATTTCAAATTTAGACATTTCATATATTTTCGCCGTTTAGGCAAAAGTCACTTACCCAAAAACGCCAATTGAAAATTTTAAGACCAAGGAAAAATCAGATATGGTGTTTTGGAGATTTTATGTACACGACAAAATTCATTCGTCTTTTTAATGACATATGGACGTGGTTAAGCAGAAAGCAGAAAGAAAAATGAAACTGAGATAATAGTACCTTTGTGAAAAGAGTGAATAATTAAATCTACACAACCATATAGAAATTAGAAGCTGTTCAAAAATTTATCTTAAAAATAATGCTTTCCAAAAATCGCACTTTTACTTTTTTCCAATTGTTCAAAAAAGCTAAACTTTTGGAAATAAGACAAATATATTGTTATCTATATTTAAAATATATATTTAAGAGCCAAAATGATTTACAAGTAATTCAAATAGATAGAGATTCAAAGAAGGAATCGTGAGCTAGAAATACCACATTGTAAAACGAAGCTAGCACAAAGACATGCATATTTTTGTTTATGCAATTGCAGAAATTATATCCCATTTTCTTACACATGTAAGTAACATTTGGATATTAATTGGTAAAGTTATAAAGTCAATTAGGATTTCCTTAATCAATTCATCTCCGTTTTTCATTCAAGGACAATTAAAAATTATGTGGTTTAAATCACCAATATTCCACCACAATCACAGATTGGAGAGTTCCTACAGTTAATTTTAAATCAATGTGATGGAAAACAGTCGTGTTAACAAACATTCGAACATGTTCAAATATTAAATTTAAGTACCAAAAGTATCTCTGAGATACAAATCTGTCCTTACTCATTTGTTTCACTCGACTTAACGACAGAAACGGATCCGCAATGCATTCTTCAAATATCTTTCTTTGTATCTTACAACCAGATGAATCGGACACCTATCGGGAAGATGTAAGCGGTGGTTTTTAAGCGAGATTCAAATAAAATAAGACAATATTTGTTCGTTAATTATATTTGTTTGTTTCAAAGAATGAGATTCTGAAAATACACCACAGCACCCAGACCAATTGAGAAAACTATTTTTCTTTGTTTTTTTTGTTTTTGTATCTGGCGAGAATCGAATCTGCTACGCCAGTTCCACAGTTGTCCGTTTAATCAACTGCGCCACGGCGCCTGCCTTGATTTGACCTTAGATTTATTGTGGAAACATGTTTAGGATTTGTTAGGTTAAAGATGTTATATATATATATATATAAGCACCTACCTACATAAACTGAAATTGGAGTTAAAGACCTCAAAAATAAACAGTGAATCTAAATAATTATTGTTGATTTAATTTGAAACACTTTTATTTCCAGGACTTCCATCTTTTTCAACGATTTAAACCTGAAAACTGATACGATGATGCAAAAAAGACTATGCTTTAACGTATTATAATATTATTAATAAAAAATCTTTTTTAACCATAATATATACACTGTGATAAATACAAAAATAAATAAATAAAAGAGAGGTATTCACGGTTAAATGGCGGGCTAACTCCCACTAACAATTTCTTACTGTCTGACCAATAAAAAATACGGTAATAAAAACAAGTTAAACAATTTAAATATAAATAAAGTTAAGAAAACACAAACAGTAAAAACATTCAACAATGTTTGAGTATATCCAAATGCTTGCAGACTGGCTGGATTTTCTCCCTAGGGAGTTATTCATATTTAAATTAATTTCAACAGAGAGGGAAAACATTGTTGAGAAGGGAAAATTGAAATCTAGGCATTTACCGGGCATATGACCTGTCGTTAGCTGGTTTAAGAGGCCACTTTACACACTGTGTAACATTTACCATTCTGCCCATGTTTAAACATCCTAATTTCCTCAACTCTTCCATCTGTTGACTTTTGTGAAGTAAAGGAACTGAAACCTTTATTGGGCAGAATGGTGAATGTTACACAGTGTGTAAGTGGCCTCTTAAACCAGCCAACGACAGGTCATAAGCCCTGTAAATGCCTAGACTTCCATATTCCCTTCTCAACAATGTTTGCCCTCTCTGTTGAAATAAATTAAAAGTAAAAACATTATATAAGTTTTAATATATTTGAACCGGGTTGTGGTCCCGTGGTAGTATCGTGGACTCACGGATTAAAGATCCCAGGTTCAAATCCTACTCTACCACAACTCGATTTCCATTTTTCCAGCACAAGTTATCTACGGTTTTTAGGAAATGGTCTGAAAACTTAAAGATTTGAGCAAATGAGCTTATTATGAATTTTGACTGACATGCGTACGGAAATTTTATTTGTGGTGTTATGAAAGTGGCTTTTTTCTTGTGTACTCGTAATATTAAATATTTCGCAAAAATATAGAGAAAATATCGAAAAACCGGTCGGTTTCCGATATTTGAAATTGTAATATTGGAAAAATACAGGTATTAGAAAAATGGCCCGATAGTCTATGCTCTAAATATAATCTCGTTAATCCATTATTAAACTGACAGTTTCAAATATTTATTTTGACATATTGCCGATTTGACAGTTTTACTCTGCTGTGAATTTTTTTCCCTCCTTTTTTGCAATCTGTCCCGTATCCGTATTCATATCTGTCAAACGTTAAATTCGATCTTCTGTCAAAGTAATTCGAAAATGGAATACGCGTTCCATGTCCGATTGTCATCTGTTCCGCATTTCAAACCTGTTGTATGTCATATCACCAGATATTATACGGGGCCAAACGGTCAATAACAAACTGCACTTAACTTCTCGAATACCAAAAAAAGTAACTCTGTAATGATTGAATTTCATTTAAAATAAACAAATTACGTTCCGAAAAGATAAATAAAATCCGCCTTTATCTGTGAATTATGTCAACTGAAATTTTTGTAAAATTTCTGGAGATTTGTATTCCAATTTATTTTTTTAAATTTTTTATTTTTGAAAATTTATTATTAAACTCTTACGGATTATTACATTCATTTTACAAAAATAATATAAACATTTTTTATTCATACTCTGCTGTTGTTTAATAATGTTTTTTACATATTTTGAAAAGTTTGTCCCAGTCTTTTGTTTTAGTTGTATCTGGTAGTTTATTGTAAAATTTCAGTCCCTGGTTCATTAGTCTTGATTGTCCTTGTCTTGTTTTAGAAAGTTGGATATGATATTTTTCTGATATTCTCGTATTATGTCCATGTTGGCAACAATTTTTTACAAGTTTTAGTTCTTGCTGCTGTTTATAGCAATAAACCTTAAAACACATTTCTTACGAAATTGAGAACGTGACGGAACTTGCAAATTGCAAAATCCAATTCAAAATATACTTCATTTTGCCTCACGGTCATACTGCCCCTACTTACCCATACGTTAAACAATATGAAAGTCGAAGTGCATTTGAGTGCAGCTCACATATTTGCTTTTATGAACAGTTATTGCGATTTGAATATGGAGTGCACGTGCAAAATTTGAATAGGGAAACATTTTAGGTTAAGTTTAAAACTATTCGAAATCTATTCGTCTTTGAGCATTACTTATTTTATTTTATTTTATTTGGGATTTTCACAGCAATTACATAAACAAAATAATTAAAAAAATCTTAACAATACTAAAGCCAATTAAAAAAATCCACTGTAAATATAATGACACATAATATATAAGAAAAGAAGTTTAGTAATTGTATTTGTGTGACGTTTGTATTCATGTGTATGTGAATGTGTGTATGCGTGAATGAATGAGGGAGAGGATACATGTGCGTGTGGGAATGAATGAGGAGAGGGTGCGTGTGTATGGGTGCCGAAGTATGAAAATAATATATTTGCTTAAAACTTGTAAATTGTATTAAAAATGGTACAATAAAGAGCTTAGTAAAAAGTTAGAAATCTTTTTGTTAAAATTCAAATGACGAAATGATATAAATTGTTTTTTTTTTTAAGTATGTTAAATTTCAAAACCGTATTCTGAAAAAAAAAAAGCATTTTATTTTTCAAATTTAACTGATACACATCGAATGAATAATGTGCGACGAGTCCTATACAATACTTATAAACCTGAAATAAAGTTACGCCCAGGCATAGTGATAAAATAAGGATAGGAATATCATTCTTATTCTACCACTATAATAAGAATGATATTCCTATCCGTATTCTACCACAATGCCTAGGCGTAACTTTATACCAAGTTTATGAGTAATGCCCTAAATGTATTATCTCAGTACCTGCTTATATAAAGCGTCCTTGCACTATCAAAATAATGGTTAAAAAACATACTAGAAAATAATCAATAATTACGAATTCATTAATAATTTCATCGAACTTTTGTTCTTTTTATTTACTTCAGTAGTCTTTTGTTTTGTTTATTTATTTATTGAAATCTACAGTCACATACAATAATAAGGTCATAATGTAATAGGTACTTAAATCTAGACTAAACATGATCTTAAACTTATAATTAATGCATTTCATAATATATATGTATACAGTTTTTTGTTCACTTTGCCTAGCTTTGTGAAACAGTACTTATGATTTTCTTGTTGTTTTACTGTAGAATCTATTATTTAAACTTTCTACTGAATATGCTGTATAGTTTTTAGGTTAATTTTTTAAATATAAATCGTGTATAATTTTTTGTTTAATTTTTTTTATAAATCCTGGGTATGAGGAAATTAATGTTTTTTTAAAAAAAAAAATATTAAGCCAAATATGTTAGTATTGTAAATTTTTGTAAAAGGCAGATTTGCCGTTTATGTTTATAAAAAAAATAAATAAATAACTTATCGATATACGTAATGTGACAAAAATTAATTTATATTACACAAAAATAGAATTTGGAAAACAATAAATAAAAAATTTGTACATATTTACTATTGTAAATTTCAAATAAAATGAAAAAATAATAATGTATTTACTCATCACTACTCACCCACGGTGACAATGCGGTTTAGTGGGTCTCATTATTTTTGCTTTTATATTTTCTGTTCATGTTTACCTTCTTAAATAAAAAAATATACAAATAGAAGCATTCACCAGTGAACAATCCGATTAGGTATCAAAATTCGTAAAGGACTTGTGAAAATAACGAAGTTTGGTACAAACTACAGTCGAACTCGGTTATAACGAACACGGAAATAGCGAGATCTCGGATGTAACGAGGAAACGTTAGTTGACATTTTAGTTCATGGTTTTCTCCATATTATTCACTGTTATAACGAGCTACTTTTTGGACATACCGAATAAAAATACTGTCAAAAATTACAAAAAATCTTCAACTGTTAAAAACATCATTCTCGAAATAAGAACCTAAGTGATAAAATCCAAACGGTTGGCTAACGTAAAAGATAAATACCGCCGGGCGTTAGGATCGGATTATGTTTATGATAGCTATGTAAGTGTCTAAGTACCTAATTGGATTTTTCGTCGACAATATTGAAAAATGAACACACATGGTTTTTGAAAAATCCAAGATTTGTGAACTTAGTAAGTGCCGGTTCGGCACATTGTTACAATTTACAGCTGCTTTTGTGGTTTATAAATGACATGCTTTTCGTTTCGGGGGTTTTACGGTGTTTTTTTTAATTTTTTAATGTTCTAGGCTTATTTCAATACACAATTAACATTACAAGTGGTATCAGATTGCAAATAACGCAAACGCCTAAAATTTTTGTAAGTATTATATATTTTTAAGGCTGTAGTCTGGTAAAACGAACGCAAAATTAGGAAATCATACGATTTTGCCATTTTAAAACGAATGTTTGTCAAAAATCGCGCAATAAAAAAAATTAAAAATTATGTATGAGATAAAAACAATACTTTTTATAGGTATTTCTATCAAAAAATGTACTTCAAAGTTTCATATAACTAAAATATAATTACTTTTAGACCGGCAGATTACGCCATTTCAAATTTAGACTAAGCTTATTAATCTGGGATCTCAATAAAGACTAAGTATTGAACTGATTTTTCTTTAAATGATTTAAAGATAATAAATTTAAAAAGGAGATGGCCGCGGCAGAATTTTATTTTTTTGTTTTTGAAAAGAAATATAAGCATTTTAAAGCACATAAATTTTTGTAAAATTTTCCTTTATTTCTACGTAAATTATGCAATCAGTAATACCATAAAAAATTTAAAAATATTGAAATAGTTTAGTTAAATCCTTTTTTTATAGAACTGTATTTTTTTTAAATTTATTTTTTTATTTATATATAATTACTTTCAGACCGGCAGATTACGCAATTTCAAAATTTAGACTAAGCTTATTAATCTGGGATCTCAATAAAGACTAAGTATTGAACTTAAATTTTTAATAATGATTTGAAGATAATAAATTTAAAAAGGAGATGGCCGCGGCAGAATCTTATTTTTTTGTTTTTGAAAAGAAATATAAGCATTTTAAATCACATAAATTTTTCCTTTATTTCTACGTAAAATTATGCAATCAGTAACACCATAAAAAATTTTAAAATATTGAAATAGTTTAGTTAAAACCTTTTTTTATAGAACTGTATTTTTTTTTTTTTTTCAATACGATAATTCTAGTTGTAATATTCAATTTTAAACAATGTCTTATTTGGGTTTTTATTACATTCAGATCGGCCCTCAGAGCGGCCGCAGACGGACGTGTTTTCTGTGCTCAAAATTTTAATGCCTTTTTCAAAACAAAATTTAGTTCGAAACATATTATTTTTGTGTTCCTTCTAACACAATTTAAACCAGGATCAAAACCAAGTTATTTTTTGAATGAATAGTTTGTTCGAATTTGATAAATCATTCAAAAATGTAATTTCACGTCATATTCAAATAACAATTAACGGCGTCATTTTACTCGTACACAAAAACGGTCAAATTGCACATTTATCTAGGACATACCAGCACTCGGTAGGTACTATGTACAAAGTGTACACTAAACAGCCATATAATTATTACAATGTCGCGAACGCAGCCAACTTCATTGTGATGGTTTGACGTTTTGCTTAGCCGGCCTCAGACTAATAATATTTTCTATCAATCAGAATTACTTTATTATAGAAATCAAAGACGAGTGATACTTTAATCCATAAATTTGGAATATTTAGTGACCGATTTTATCATAACAATGCCGAAAAAACCAACGAAAAAACCAAACGAAAACTAAATCAATCCCAATTTCCAAAGGAGAAATGCAATGTAAGTTGGATTTGATTAATTTATTAGTATTAAAATTTAGAATACAAAGGACAGACATTTGATTTACATAAATCATTGTATCACCATTACAAATAAATGTAACAGTTTATTATTTGCTTATTTTAGGATTCAAAAAAGCTCAAATTAACTAAGGCCTGTGGAGAATACACTGTAAGTTATTGTCTTATTTACTTAGATAAATAAAATTCCTACAACATTTTACAAAACAATACTAAATGTACAAATAAGTTTGAATTTGGTAATGTATCCCTAAATAAAACACGTTTATTGAATTTTTATTTTACTTTATTTGTTTAAAAAGACCAGAGTTTATATTGTGACGCATTCCGTCGTTTGAAAATGTCCTAACAAGACGAAACGCGTCACAGTATACGCTCTTATATATTTAAAAAAATAAAGTACAATAATTAATTAAGTAATAAAGTACAAAGAATTCTACCAATTGTCTGCATTCACAATAAAAAAGTACAAATAATAATTATTATAACCCTTATTTTCTGAATATTGACTATCAATAAGTAGGGTTATATTTGCCTTTTGGGTAATATGCAAATTGAAATGTTTTAGGGTGTTCCAGCGAAATATCTTTCAACTGATATTCTAGAAGATGACGGTTGTCATGTTAGTATTCATATCGAAGTAGGAATATTTTAAGTATTTACATTAAAATAGCTAATGAAATCTAAATTGGATTATGATTATTAATTAATCTGTATTATTTCAGGCGCAACAGCTAGTTCCAGAACTGCTAGCACAGCCATTACACCCCTTTAAGTTGGAAGGCAGGAGAGTTGTGGACATCCAGGAATTTTTCACTAAAATCCAGGAAATATTTTCTCATTCTTCCATGTTTGATTGCAAAGGAACGAATATGGTGATTGTGGATGAAAAGTTGCATGGCTTTAATTCTATATTAAATTTAAAATGTAATACGTGTGGATTATGTTTTTCTGTAAATTGTTGCAAGGACAGATCGAATGAAATGAGTTTAAATGAATCGTTTGTGTCTGGAATATCGAGTATCGGTTCTGGATATAGTGGTTTGCAAGAGTTGACTGCTGCTGTTGGAATTCCTTGCATGAGTAAATGGAAGTATTTGAAGATCAATAAGAAAGTGTGTGAATGGTGGGATACTGCGAAACTAAAAGTTATGGAGGAGGCAACGAAAGAAGAGGGACAACTGGCTACTGCGAATGGTGAAATTGATGAAAATGGTAAACCAATGATAACTGTTGTGGCTGACGGGTGTTGGTCTAAGAGATCATACAAAACCAACTACTCGTCTAACTCGGGCGCAGCTTCTATAGTAGGGTTTCGTACGGGGAAAGTTCTATATATGGGTGTTTATAATAAATACTGTGTGATTTGTGCCAGAGCAACTAATAAGAATATTGAGGCACCAAAACATGAATGTTTTAAAAATTACTCAGGATCTTCAAGTGGTATGGAATCGGCGATCATTCTGAAAGAAATTTGATAGAAAGAAGAACGGTTTTACAATCAGATAGCGGGGAATGGTTAGAAAAGTGTAGAAATTTACTCACTGCGTCATGGTTTGGTAAAGTTTGTAAAAGAAGAATAGGAATTAGTTGTTCAGGGTTAGTTAAAAGTATGCCATATAGTAAATCGCTAAGTAATATTTTTTCTATTAAATATGGTCAGGATTATGAACTGACCGCATTAAACCAATTAAGCCTTCAAGAAAATATCAAATTTCAGAAGTGTGGGCTGTTTATTGATAGTGAATATTGTTTTCTAGGCGCCACACCAGATAACATTAGTACGGATCATGGCGGTATCATTATAGAAATAAAATGTCCATCGTCTGCTTCTAATATGACTATGACTGTTGAAACCGCCATCGACAGTGGTAAAATTAAGTTTTGGAAAAGAAATAGAAACCATACCGAGTATTATGTAAATCAGAATCACGATTGGTATTACCAAGTTCAAGGACAGTTGCATATTACTAAAAAAAATATATGTCTTTTTGGAGTGTGGACCGGAGCCCAACATAAAATTAAAATCTTTTTATTTAAACTGTTTGCTTCCAGAGCTTGTTGACCCCCGAGTTACACGATCCATGCCTATCAGAGATCCACCAAATGTTCTCGAGGCTATCGAAAACAAAAAAGTTGCCCCCAATAAAGTCATAAATTGTTAAAAAAAGCTGTTTAACGAAAACATCCCATCAACCAGTAAAAGTTAAATTATACTCACCAGTTTCAGAAAAATATTTACCTAAATCAGCTTAGAAATTCCGCCCTCTTTCAACTATAATGGTTTTTTTTTTTTTAAATTTATGTAGATGTTGCTTTTATTATTTTTTTAATTTCTGTTTCCAGATACACAACTTTGATTGAACCTGTCCCCCCTAAATCAAGACCATTGTAACATGAAATATATTCTTAGTTCTTTTTCACAATGTATTTTTCATAAAATAACTAGCGATCTATTGTTATCAAAAATATTGGGATTCTTTACTGGTTCTTCCCAATAATATATATTTTTGAACCATTTGCACCTTAGTATTTTTTCAATAAAAATGAAATTTTCCTCCACAATTTGTTTATTTTTACTTACAAGCGGTCCCACGATCAATTTCTGGCAGGGTTAAGTGAAATATTTTTTTTATGTGTTTTTACGTTGCAATATTTAATTCTCCTTGGACTGGCACGGGACTGCAGGATTGATCATCTTACCTTCATGTTATATATTATTAAATACGCTGTATTTTGTTTTCAAATGCAATGCCTTATGCACCAATAGGTGATAGGGATGATGATCTATCCAAAATTCTATTTACTTCGAAAAGGTTTAAAACACTTGTATATATTTTTAAAATATTTTACGTCACTCTCACATAGGTGTAAAAATAGAAATAAAACTATTATGTAAGTAATTTAGCATATTTATATTTTCTCAATGCATATTAAAATAATCGCTTACAGTATTTTGTCAATACAAGGTTTCCACTCTATGCACAAAACTCTTAAAATGCTTGAATTACCGTTTTAGTTTTTTTCATGTAAGATTATGTAGACATCCTTTTAGTATTTTCTGAGTGGAATACATGCTTTACTATATAGAACTTGATACACAACTCTTAGATAGGTGATTAAATGTGCTTTTATAGGTTTTTAGTGTAAAAGTTGGTAGGCACCCTTTTGACTTTATTCTTTTGCATTATTCTTTTGTCTGTTGCACCTGGAATGAAATGTATTTATAAATTTTACGTAGATTAAATGCAATGCTTACCTTAATTGATAGTTATCATGGTTTTGAACTTAAATAGTAACTAAGAAAATAAAATCAATTAAAATAATATACACAATACATTCTTAACCTATAAAAATATTTTTAGGTATTTGGCCGAGTCTTTTATCATTATATGTTGTTAATTTTTTAGAATTTATCTACCATATTTTTCCAATTTTATTACGAAATACATGATCAAGTGCAAATTCAAAAAACTTATCAGTTTAAAGGAAAAATATTATAAAATGTCATACTGTCAAAAAATGTTTTTACTTACGTAATTTGATGAGATCAAATAATTTTTCTCTTGAAAACAATATTATGAAGTGCATTATTTTTTTGGCATTCACTTAAGTGACATGGTGCATTTTCATTAAAACATAACAGTGTTATCTGTCAACTTCGAAAATACAAATATCCATAATTACCCAGAAGCCAGAAATCAACATATGTCACAGATTATCCGATAGTTGTACAATTCTACATTATCTCTGCAGTACGCTAGTCAGGAGTGCTATTTATAGATTTTACCTATTAAATAATCACGCAAAAACTCTATCTATCTCTGTCTTTCTCATTTTGTCAAACAAAGTATGAAGAGTACGTAAAAATTGACGAACATACAATGTAACAAGATATTTTTTTTGATTGCTTTGTCTTGAAGCGGTATATTTTACGCATTCGGCGGCAAACCGTACGATTCAACTTACCGACTACAGCCTTAACATACATGGAAAAAAGGGTTGGGGGGTCGCGAAATATTGTTTGATACTAGGGGGGGGTCGTGTCATGAAAAAGGTTGAAAAACGCTGGGCTAACGTAAAGGATAAATACCGCCGGGCGTTAAGATCGGATTACGTTTATGATAGCTAAGTAAGTGTCTAAGTACCTAATTGGATTTTTCGCCGACAATATTGAAATATGAACACACATGTTTTTTTTTAAATCCAAGCTTTGTGAACTAAGTAAGTGCCGGTTCGGCACATTGTTATAATTTACAGCTGCTTTCGTAGTTTATAGATTATGTTTATGATAGCTATGTAAGTGTCAATGTACCTAATTAATTTTTTCGCCGACAATATTGAAAAATGAACACACGTGGTTTTAAAAAAATCCTAACTTTGTGAACTTAGTAAGTGCCGGTTCGGCACATTGTTACAATTTACAGCAGCTTTTGTAGTTTATGGATGACATGCTTTTTTTGGGGGTTTTTACGGTGTTTTTGAGATTTTTTTTATATTCTAGGCTTATTTCAATACACAATAAACATTACAAGTGGGTGACATCAAATGAGTGCTGGACCAGATCAGTTAAAATTTTCTGTATGAATTATATGTACACATATGATGTATTAACTTGGTGACAATTTGCAATAGCGGCTGTATAACAAATACCTTTCTCTGGTATAACGAGTAAAGCTAGGGTTTCCTAGGACAGCCGTGCCCGTATCTTAACGGCCGTAGTGAACGGTGATGCGGTGGACAGCCGTCGTAACGGTGACTAGAGAGTGGTTTCCTAGGAAAACGGTGTTAATAAATGTTATCAAAACAGTTTTCCTAGGAAACCACTCTCTAGTCACTGTTACAACGGCTGTCTACCGCATCACCGTTCACTACGGCCGTTAAGATACGGGCACCGCTGTCCTAGGAAACCCTAGCTTTACGCTTATAACGAACAAATTCAGGTGGTCTTATCTTCCTCGTAATAACTAAGTTCGACTGTATTTGCAACACATAGCTTTTCAACAATTTTAATAATAATAATTATGGATAACTTATATAGCACCATTTTCGTAATATAATACCTCAAGGGCGCTTTAAAAGTGATTATATAAATCTTATTTTAACTTTTTAATTGAAGAAAAATAATGTACCTTTTCATATTACTTTTCCACCACATGATAAGAATTTATTCAAATGATTTAGAGAACAAGTGAGTTTTAAGTTTCTTCCAAAATATCACTTCACTCTCACAGTTTCGGATTTCTGCTGGGAGAGCGTTCCATGCCTGCGACCGCAAATGCACGTTCGCCGAATTTAGTGCGCTGTTTGCGTAGAGGTATAATAACTTTTCCTTTCGACGTAGATGTAGCTGATCTAAGCGTAAGACGTCTGTCAGCTAGTTCATCTTTTACGTTGGCAATAAGATTTAGAAGTAGGGATTTTTTATCTTGAATAACAATCAATTCATACCATCATTTTGGTCTAGGTGAGCTGGAATTAATGAGAAAGATTTTAGACTTGATGCATCTTTATAAAATAATTTATTGCAATGTTTATTCTACATTTTGTTTACAGAATGTACCCCTGAATGTCCCCAGTCAGCGATTGGCCTCGTAAACTACATTTTATCTTCCAACTTTATATACAATAATAACATGGCGCACTTTAATGCATTATCACGTATGTTAAGATTGTATAATAATGTAGAAAGAAATGCTGCATCTTAATATTGATATCTTAAACGGTTCATTGAATAATTAAAGGAAAAATGTAACTCAATACATAAAATCAAATAGTCACTAATGTTAGTTAGGTAAAATAATTTGTAATAACCTGTTAGTAATACTTTATTATAATAAATTTTATAACAGTCATAGGATTTAATTAAGCTAGCCAATTTAAAAAAATATTTGATTATGTCCAAATGCTTGCAGACTGGCTGGATTTCCTCCCTAGGGAGTTGTTCGTATTTAAATTTATTTCAACAGAGAGGGAAAAAGTTTTCGAGAAGGGAATATGGAAGTCTAGGCATTTACAGGGCTTATGACCTGTCATTGGCTGGTTTAAGTAGCCACTTTACACACTGTGTAAAGGAAATCTTTTTCCCTCTCTGTTGAAATAAATTTAAATACGAACAACTCCCTAGGGAGGAAATCCAGCCAGTCTGCAAGCATTTGGACATAAACAAACATTGTTGAATTACTACCTGGTAAAAGAAGAAGTATAAAAATTGGAAAATTGTTTCCAGGCGTTGCCTAGTAGGTGATTTGGTTCAGCCGGATGAATCTCACCCACGTGATAAAGGTTTCAGCTCTTTTACTTCACAAAAGTCAACAGATAAAAAAAATATATTTAAACTTTTTTGTTCTTTATTTGTGCATGCTGTGTTCACACATAATTGATGAACAATATCTAAAATAACATTTTGTAATTATCATACCAATGTCAAATGTATGGTTTATTGTTTTTTTTTTATTTATTTTACTTTTTGTACATAATGTTATTTGTACATTGGCGGGCTTATTGCCAAATGGCAATTTCCTCCAACCAACCAATAAAATAAAAGTTTTATTTTTATAATTCAAGTTACAGAACATATTTAATAGAAAAAAAAAGATTAAAAAGCTGAAAGTATATAAAAATAGAAAAAAACGTATTTGTTTATAAATTACCTTAAATCAAAACTATTACTCAATGGGAAAAAGGAAGAAAAAAGAAAAAGGAAAGGAGGGGAGATTAAGGAAGAAAAAGGAGATGTTTCTTCAGACGTGATTTAAACAGAGATAATGTAGTAACATTTTTGATGGTGGATGGGAGATGATTCCACAGTCGAGCCGCATGGACACTATATGAGTTAGAGAAGAAAGAGGAATTGTGTATGGGTATTAAGAGAGTGCCTTGAGAATGAGAACGAAGAGGTAAACCATGAACTGATAAGCGTTGAAATTTTTAACGCAGGTATATAGGAGCGTTAGGACTATGAAGTACATTGAACAGAAGTGAGAGGGAGTGATAGTCTCTCCGCTGTCTAATTTTGAGCCATTTCAGTTGCCTACGATAATCAGAAATGTGGTCATATTTCCTAAGACCAAAAATGTACCTTATGCATGTATTCTGAAGTCGTTCAAGTTTATCGAGTTGCTCACAGCTTAAATCAGTCATGGAAACATCAGCGTAATCTAGAATGGGTAGTAGTAATGCTTGTACAAGAGTGCATTTAGTACTAATGGGTAAGAATTTTTGCAACCTTCTAAGTGAGTGTAGACTGAAAAATATTTTGCGGCTTAATTCATTAGTATGAGCTCGCCAGCAGAGATATTCATCCATTTGTACTCCTAGATTTTTTACGGATTTCCTGTATTGAATATTGGTACCATTGACAATAAGAGGATTAAGTGAAGGTATGTCTAGCTTACTAAGCAATCTTTGACTACCTGCAAACATAATTTGTGTTTTAGATGGGTTTATTAGTAAACCATACTCTTTTGTCCATGTTGACACGCAATTGTTCTTGAACCATAATAAATAAAATAGACACTGTCTAACTTTTCTTCATAAAAACGTTAATCACGTATGTTAAGATTATATAATTGTGTAAAAAGTAATGCTAATATTGATATCTTTAACAATACATTAAATAATTATATGAGAACTGTAACGCAATAGATTAAATCAAACTGTGCCTTACGTTAGTTAGGTAAAATAATTAGTAATAAACGGTACGTATAGTTTATTGTCATAACGTTCAAAATATTAGTAAAATTTAATTAAGCTAGTCTTTTTTTAAAAATATATATATAAATATATTTTTTACTTATTTGTGCATGTTGTGTTCACAAAATTGAAGAACAATATCTTAACATAACACATTGTGATTATTATATCAATGTGTGTATTGTTTATTATTTGTGAACCATAATAAATAAAATAATAGTCTTATTTCAGACCAAGAATGTTCCTATATCACACAACGTCGACCTTTTCGAAGCGCATAGGAAGGCTGGTAATGAGTCGTAATATGTGAGTAAATATTATAACATTTAACGGCGAATAGATATAAATTGTTTATCTATCTACAATCTATATAATATACGTGTAGATCGAATTCTCAGTAGCGGTTAAACCAGTAAGCAAGGACGAAGGCACTCATCCGAGAACTCCCAAGTATGTCTGCAGTGATTACATATTATGATTAGGTATTAGAACTAATATTTAACACTGTATAGGTACATACCAGTGGCGAACGGTGATTTTATTTACAGGTAAGCTATAAAAAATATCATTTACTAGTACCTACGTAGTAGATACATAATATAACGTAAGTTATACGTACTATAAATTGCTATTTTTTCTGTGATTCTGTGTAATACAACAACTCTCATCTATGAAATCAACTCAAACGACGTAACTTCGTGATAAAGTATATTGTGTAGCTATACTATCCATTAATTTCACACATAGCACAATGAATTCAGTCAGTATTAGGTATTCTCATGACGATTGAAATGTCAACTGGCCGATTCGTTCTAGAAATTAATAATGCCAAAAACGGCCGCGTCGAGCACAACATCTGTTGCGAGTCATATGTCAAAAGTATAATCTGAAAGAAAAATCGTCATTTAGAAATAATGTTTGAAATACTGTTTTCCAATTCAAGAATCTTTAAAGAATTAGTGTAATCTGCAAGTTTACTCTAGGAGAAAAACCTGGCCACTGGGTTTAAGAAGTTCAAAATAAAGTACATTTATTTGTATGAAGAAATAAGCTGGAGTAATCGGCTAGTTCTTTGGCTCATTGCTGGCGCTGGGCGTGATTTATTAATATTTTGAGATGCGGTTGCATCGCAGAATACTCAAGATATCTTGGACAGACCCGATAACGAACTCAGAAGTCTTAAGTCGAGTTAGAACGAACAGAGAACTCTTAACCACAATAAAAGTTCGAAAAATTTCATATCTGGGGCATATAATGCGTGGAGAAAGTACCACTTGCATCATTTATTATCATTTTGAAAGGCAATATTGAGGGTCACAGAGGGGCTGGAAGAAGACAGATGTCCTGGCTGAGAAATATACGAGACTGGACTGGCTTCAGGACTGTGGAGCAGATTTTCCGGGCAGCACAGGACAGGGAGACTTTTGCCAGAGTGATTGCCAACGTTGGGGATACCTGACAGGGCACTAAGAGAAGAAGATTAATATTTGGAGAAAAATACTAATGGTGGCAATGTTTGTTTGTTTTTCTGTAAATAAAGTTACTGTAAATTTTTTTTATGGATACTCAAATATAATGGTAAGCTGCGCATAATCGCTTCTAAACACGGTTCGCCCCTGGTACATAGTCATGTAGAACTGTGATAACTGCGCAGAATACACTTGTCTATACCACCGTATCTTATCGTGGGTAATTTTTCCTTCGATTTGCTATCTCGAGATACAGAATTCGTCAAAAACTTACTAATCTTTTGTCATTTTAGTTGGGCGTAAAACATAATTCTTTTGCGCAACTAACAGCCAACATTTGTCGCTTAAAAACCTTATCACTTTTGACTTCAAATAAATATTTGAAGCAATTGCCTATGAATATTAGATTTTTCCTAGTTAAGATCTCTCATTTTTTGCAAGCGTGGTGACCACACTGCGCCGTAACGCCCGGATGTTTCGGAACAGTAAGATAAATAATAATGCTCTTATTTTTACGTGCGTAAGATAACATTTTAAAATCTAATTTCCCTTACCACTGAACTTTCTCATTAAAACCGTCTACTTTTCCCACTGTATTATTTAAAAAAATTAAGGTTTTAGATATAAAATTGCTATATTTATTTTATTTATCTATTTATTATATATACGGCCTAATACCCGTATGCAGACACAAACCTTAAGTTGAGGTAAGTACATTCTATTGTCTTCACCTTTGGGTTATTCTCTGCACATGAGATTAGAATGTACTTTCCTCATATAAGCCAATTACAACAGCTACATGAAGAAAAATAAATGCAAGAAACTGAACAAAAAGAACATAAAACTATTTAGAAAAGACAAACAAGGGCAAAACAATAATTGTATACAATATATTCATAAAAATGAAAGACCTGAGACTTCGAACTAAACCATGCCAATCCAACTTCATCCCACGCTGTTTAGTCGTGATCTAATGTAACCTACGAAAAGCCGGAAGATCTATCCCAAAGAATTCCAAGTCGTGTGATGAATTGACTAATCTACACATTCCGGACATTGAGGCATAAAAACCAAAGTTAGTTAGCAGATTAGTTAAAAGCAGATTTTGACTTCTGGTGACATGGTTGGGAACATGAAAAGAAATTGATTGCAATATAAAAAGAATTGTTTGCTTCAAATACATAAAGATAAAATAAATAGTAGTATTTCTAACAAAACGTAAGTACGCGACGCGTTAACTAGAACAGGTGGTAATATCTTAATTCCTAAATTAAAAACAACTACTGCACAACATCATTATACTTACAGAGGAATATTTTTATTTAATGAAATGAACAAAGATAATAAAAAGTACAGTCAGAAATACAATATATTTAATAAAGAAGTTACAATCTATAATTACATCTATAATTCTTCTTTATGTAACACTGAATGAAAACATCGTTTATATCTTTTTTGTAATTTATTTATGTTATCCTAAAAATATTATTAATTAAAATAAAATAAACTATTGTAAGACGTCACTCCCCATTATGTACACAAGAATTGTTTTTTTCTTTTACGTAATGGGAAACGTTAATGTAAATATATGTATTTGATAAATGTAAAATATTGTATTTTTATTTGTTTTTAATAATTTTAAAAAAATTAAAAAAAACTATATTTTCGAATGAATTGATTGGGTTCCAACTCCCAACTGAATACAGAGCGCGTAGTCTGGAACAAATAAATAATTAATAAAAACACCATCTCTGTATGTAACTATCAAATCAATTTCAATTTGCACTCCCGGCCAATTCACACTGTATCGCCATATATTTATTTAATATGTTTGGCTCGGAAACAGAATAATTAATTCGAACGACTTTTTAACTCAAATGGCGGCCACTGAACTCGTCGGGTAGCCTGTTAACAGAAAAAATCACCACACGCCAAAAATGGCGCCGCAACGAATCAAAGAAGTTACATCATGTCACAAGATGTATTATTTATGTTGATACAAGAGATTAGAGATGGCACAATTGAATGTAGTTATGCAGAAAGCAGCCAGTTCACAATTTTGGAAAAATGAGATATTGGTGTTAATGAGTGCAGTAAGGTCAATGAAGAATTCCAGCCCAACCCGGAATTAAATTTTTTAAATATTTTGGTGTACACGTGAATATTTAAAAATTTTGGAGTAGGATGAAATATCTCAAAAACGCACGCAAAAATAAATTCTTATAAATTAATAAAATAAAAAACAAAAATAAATTAAATATTTGCATGAACATTTAAAGTATCTTCGTCGTAAGCAGCTCTCAGATGGATGCATCGAACGAATAAAGATGTTCGAATATAGGCAGAATATAGAATGATACACAGTGTGTAAAGTGGTCTCTTAAACCAGCCGTTGACCAATCATAAGCCTAGTGGATGCCTAGACTTCTATATTTCCTTCTCTAAAATGTTATTCATCTCTGTTGCAATATGTCAAATTAATTTATTCTACCAAAATTACGTTACAAATAACAAAATATTTAGGGCGTTATATTGGGACAACATATCAAACCAGGGTCCCGATTACAATGGAAAATTAACAGAGTTATCTTCGACTATCTATAAAAAAAAGACATTTGTGTACGAAAATGTGTATATTCGCATTTACATTCAAAGTATATTCGTCGGTAACCTATAATTGAACATGTTTAGAAGAAAAACATGTATGCATATTCTGCTTTTTATACAGAAAGCTAAATTTTACTCGGTAGATAAAATTAAATGATAAATGTTAACTTCCCATTGTAATCGAGGCCCATAACGCGTTCATACAAAAAACTGTAAAAATCACCTTCTGAAAATAGTTTAGATCACAAAAACGACACGTTTTCTCTAATTGCAGAAAACACCCACAGAACCAGATATTTTTACTGTATATATATCTTTACTGCTGATGGGAAGATTACTGCCTCCAGAAATCTAGTTCTCTTAAATAAATTAAATTGGATAAGAACATACACATTTTAATTTCATAAATTCATTAATTTAAAAATACCTGTGATAAAAAAATGTTTAACACAGAATGTCACCATACATTTAAGGTATCATTAAATATTAGACCTGGGTGTTTTCTGCAAAATACATATTTTAGGTTGTGCGGTCAGCCGGAAAATTCACCAAAATTCCTTTAACACAATTGAATTATTTTTAAAGATATAACAAATTAATTAAGTGATTCCTTCAAATGAAGTACCCTAACATAAATATAAAATAACATCTTCAATACATAATGACACAACATACATTAGAGTTTTATTGGGGCTGGCTGGTTACCGCAAAATGCACATCTTAAATTGTGTGGTCAGCCAGACTGGTCAAATAGACAGTTAAATTATTTTTTGTATATTTCATTTTATTTTTGCACCACAACAGGTCAGGAGGCCCAATTACAGTGGTGAATTACATCACAGAACACCCAGGCTTGAGAAAAATCACATTTTTAATTTTTGTGTCCTCACCGGGAATCGAACCCGAAACCTTCCGAGCGTGAGTCAAGCGTCTTGACCGCTACACTACGGAGGCCGCCTGATAAAAAATAATTTGTATGATAAAAAAACGAATTTATGCATTGTTTATCATTTGTCAAAGTAAAAAACATTCCAACCATTGTGTAGATTTGAATATTCACTCTTTTCACGAAAGCGCTATTTTCTCAGTTACACTTTTCTACGGCTGGCTGGTTTCTTCATAACTATGTATAATTATTCATAGTCAGCAGCGGTGTGAAATTTGATTCACATGCACGCTAAATGGGGTATAGCAAATTGCCCACGACATAATGGGAATTTAAAAAAATATTTCGTTTTTATAATTCATCATTCCCTTTAGACACCTAATGGTGCTTAGGGAACTGCATTGTTACACCAATCGCAGCGTATCTTGATCATTTTTCTTACATGAAGCTAAGATGATCAGTCAAACGCTTAAGGTGCCAATCCAGGGACAATGAAATAAAATTAAAGTATAAAAACACCTTTTTAAATTAATATTATATTTGAACCATGCCGGGAATCGATCCCGAGAACTTTTGCATAACAGGCAAACACGCTGACTAATACACCACGAGGCCTATAAAACAAATAAATTTAAAAGATCGTTTTTTAATTAATTTACCGAAATATTAAGATTTTAGACCATTTTCAAGCTGTTGGAAATAACAAGTTATTAGACTCGATGCATTCACGGGGTTATGGTCTTTCATTGGTAGTAGGTTTGAGTGACCACTTCACACACTGTGCAATATTCACCATTCTGCACATTTCTTTCCTCCGAAAATTCAACGAGATGAATCTCAGTCACATAGATAAGGTCTCAGCTCTTTTACTACACAAATGCCAACAGATGGAGGAGTTGAGAAAATGTGGATGCTTAAACATAAGCAAAATGGTGAATGTTACACAGTGCGTAAAGTGGCCACATGAACCAGCCAATGACCGGTCATGAGACCTGTAAATGCCAAGACTTCCAAATTCCCTTTTTAAAAAAATTACCTGCCGGTAAATTTCATCAAGTATAAATTTCTAATTTGTACAATGAAAATTTAAAATTTCATCAAATAAAAATTTCTAATTTCATCAAATGAAAATTTCAAGTTTCATCATATAAAAATTTCGAATTTCATCAAATGATTTTTTATTTAATTTTATGAAATGAAAAATACTAAGTATAAATAAAAATAAAAATACGAGTAGCATTTTATCTTTACAAGACTTCTTATGATTGGTGGTGGGGGTCAGTGCTATGCAAGCTCCTGACGTCACTGCGACCTGTGAAGATCTATTGTGACGGGCTAACAAGACTTTGAGATATTCTTATTTTAAGTTGTGCTTAGTTACAGCAATACATATTTGCCAATAATAGATTTGGCACGTTCCATTTCATAACATAAACATCAATGGTGACTTGATAGCCTCGTGCAATGCGTTGAAACGACAAATTTACATTAAAAATAGTTATTTATTTGGGTAATTCAAATAGCGTCTTTTCTGTGAAGATCATCTCGGGGACGCTTTACAGATTTATTACGGATAGCGCCATTTTCACATATAATACTTGGGCATTACAAAAGTGACTATCAAAAAAATCAACGATGTTTAAGTATGTCCAAATGTTTGCAGACTGGCTGGATTTCCTCCCTGAGGAGTTTTTATATTTATTTCAACAGAAAGGAAAAACATTTATGAGAAGGGAATATGGAATTCTAGGTATTTGCAAGGCTTATGACCTGTCGTTGTTACTTTACAAAAGTCAACAGATGGAAGAGTTGAGGAAATGTGGATGTTCAAACATGGGCAGAATGGTAAATGTTACACAGTGTGTAAAGTGGCCACTTAAACCAGCCAATGACAGATCATAGGCCCTGTAAATGCCTAGACTTCCATATCCCTTCTCAAAAATGTTTTCCCTCACTGTTGAAATAAATTTAAAATTAAAAAATCAATTTGATTTTACTTATTGATTCAGTAAAACTTTTCTTAAGGTGATATGTTTTTAGTTTCTACACGGAAATATAAAACTTATTATTTAAAGATGGCGCTTTTATCATTTTTTATTTAAAAAATGCTATTTTTACGTTTTTTTTTCAATGGAAATTTTACAAGACTTGGTTTGCGGAAATTTTACACTATATTGATTGTAACGAATACCATAACAACATAATTAAGGTCATTTTCACAAAATGGTGTACAAAACAAAAAAATATTTATCTTATTTTTTGAAATGTGGATGTTTAAACATAGGCAAAATGGTGAATATTACACGGTGTGTACAGTGCCAACTCAGACTAAATAGGTTGGTAGGAAGAAATTGCCTTAAGGCAATATGCCCGCCCTTACATGTATATAAAGTGTTAAATAAAATAAATAATAATAAACCAGCTAATGACAGATCGTAAGCTCTGTAAATACCTAGACTTCCATATTACCTTCTCAAACATGTTTTCTGCTCTGTTGCAACAAATTTAGAGGTTTGAGTCATTCACAGTATTGAAAATCCAAAACACAATTAATGACAAACAATATTATTTCTAAATGCTATTAAAGAAAATTATATAACCGCATACCGACTGTTCTTTTTCTACCGGTTCCAAGACGTACCCGTCTCTGTATAGTGGGTTTTGCATGTTGTTTTAATTAGTGTCCTGACGAAGAGACGGGAACATCTCGAAACCGGTAGACAAAGAAAATTCGTTAAGTGATTATATGCAAATATTTAATAACATTTAGAAAAAAGGGTTGACCACAAATCAATGTATGACAGGGTTACGAATGATGAAATCAGGCGAGAGTGTAAATCTGAGTCAAGTATAATTGATAACAATATTTTGAATTTGTCCAAATTTTTGTAGACAAGGACAGGATGTTTATATAATTGATAAGATTAAGGGCAAAAGACGGAATATTCTAAAGTTCACAATGAGGAAGTTCAGTGTTTTTTTTATATTTGTTAATAGACTATTTAACTAAGCTCGAATTTTTTTTTCAATTTTTATATATCGTATTATCAGTGCTATGATTTTTTTGAGTTTTGTATTTCTGAAATAACTCCGCGTGTGACGTCAAAGGTTCTCTTCCGGTTATTCTCGATCAGTTCTGCCCATTAGTCCATTCACAGAGCCCAAACCGGAATTTTTTCATGACTCTCTTACCATTGGTTGATTCATATGAACTAGTGACGTCGTTCAAAGCAGTTTATTTAAAAAAAAAAATTTTTCATACATTTTAAGAAAACTTTGCCATGTAATTTAATGCTTCAAGAACTGGCAGTGCACAGCGGAGTTTTAGTCCCGACACTTATGTATGGAAGTGAAACATGGAACTGGCAGAGGAAGGATAAAAGCCGAGTGAATGCGGTTGAAATGCGATCTCTTCGACGAATGTGTGGGAAATCAATGTATGACAGGGTTACGAATGATAAAATCAGGCGAGAGTGTAAATCTGAGTCAAGTATGATTGATAAGTTTAAGAAAGGGTCTCTGAGATGGTTTGGTCACGTAGAACGAATGGACGACGAAAGAATGGTAAAACAAGTATACATGGCGAAAATGAACGGTAACGTGAGACGAGGACGACCAAGGAAGACGTGGCATGATCAGATAAACCAAAATCTTAAGTCTGGTCATGCCAAAAGCAGACAGAACCAATGGGCATATATGACAAGATGTATGAATGTGGAAGAAGCTAGGAATGTATGCCAGAATAGACGTGTGTGGCGGTCCATTCTCTCTGCCTAAATGGCGTGATAGTAGTAGTAGTTGACCACAAAGTTAATGCTTTAAATTCTTTTCTCACTAGACTTGATTGATTAAAAACATTACGATTCAAATAAATCAACTCATTACCTTTTAAAACAAAGCCGGTATAGGCTGCCATTACAATGTAGTTTATACCTTACGCCTTATTTGTTTCCCGTTAAAATGTATGAGTTATAATTCAGGTCCCTGCGGCACCCCAGCGGCTGTTTATTATTCCGGCCCAGTGTTCTTAACTTCAAGGGCCACTAGCGATGCAAGTGTCGGGTACTGGTACCTAGTACCTAGTACCTATGCACTTTATTGCAGTGCACTCGCAGTAAAACACTCGAGTGGAAAAGAGGGATTGTTTTGCCATAAAAACAAACGGCATTTTATTTGAATACCTGCATTTCTACGCGTGAAAAGGAATTGAGACCCTCGAGTCACGAACGCTGCTGGTAACAAAGGCAGGCAGGCTGTGCAGAAGGGAGAATATTCCTATGGTAATTTAATGCAGCGTGATTTTGTAAAATGAGCACTTGAATATTTAAACGTATGATTTTACAGCTTTCACCTCACGTGGTATAAGGGAGAATTTTGTTAGGTAATTAATTAGTTTGGTTGTTTAGTAATAACAATTTTCCCGAAGGAATAATGTATTTTTCGGGACAGAAAGTAGCTTGTATTGATTGCCGCTCCTCCAATTATCGCTGTGAAAAATGTGCGGCGGTCAGTTAGTCTATGGCAGTGGTCGGCAAACCAGCGACTCGCGGCTCTTAAGCCACTCGAGTGCAACTCACACAGCGCAAATTACATTTTTTATTCTATTTATTTACTCTAGGGGTTCTATAGAAGAACTTTTAGGACTATTGCCTTTTGAATGAAACTACAAAAAAGTAAAAAAGAAACATAAAATATCCAAGATGACAAATAAAAGATAACAATAAAAGTGAGAAAATTTTATGCTCTTAATATAAATATAACAAAGTAAAAGTCTCAATGGCGGTGCCCACATACACGGAAAAAAAACAAGAAACGGTTGCCAAACGAGAAAAGCTGCCCGAAGGAGCTCTTTTAATCCGCTGGCCTGAGCATCTTTGTGCTGAAAGAAGGTAATCCAGAAGTACACAATATGTACTTCATAGAATTGAGAAAAAGGGGGAAGTGGATTCTTCACTGACTGGTATTAAATTGATTGGACATGATCGACTCGCAGAAAATAAATTGTATGCAACAACAAAGTGATGTAGCGTTTCATCCGATCTGCCTACCCCTACAAGAAAACAGCTTGATGGTATGTTTTATTGAAATAAATCTAAGAATTCCATCGTATTTCTGTAACAAAACATAAATAATGTTTTTGGTACGAAACACTTGAACGTAGTTATGCAGAAAGCAGCCCACAATTCCACAATTTAAAAAAAATATATAAAAAAATTTGGTGTTATCAGGTGCAGTAAGGTTAATCATATGCTCTGCTTAAAACAGCCAGGCCGCTTTCATTAAAAAAAACTGTGATAATCATCTTTTGAAAATAATGTTTATCACAAAAACGGCATTTCACAATTTGCAGAAAACACCTACAGCACGAGATGGGAAGATTAATGCCTCTAGAAATCTAGTTCTCTTAAAGAAATTTAAGTGGATAAATGCATGGGTATTAAAATTTCTTAAATTCATTTATTTTTAAATACCTGTAATAAAAGAGGACGTTTTAACACAGAATGTCACCTCATACATTCAAAGTTTGAATGAAGTATCATTCAACATTAGATCTGGCTGTTTTCTACAAAATGCATATTTCAGATCGTGTGGTCAGCCAGACTTAAAAAGAAATACTAAAAAAAATAAAAAATAAATGTTTTTTATTTTATTTAATGCACAAAATACACAATTTTATCATAGAGCACAATTATAATTTTTTATGTCCCGACTTGTTAGAAAATTCCGTGTTAAGTCGGGACTCTTCTATATATAAATCAAAAAGACTTATAAACATATTAAACAATATACAAAATAATAATAGAAAAATATATATAGTAAAAATTTATACATGTCGAAAAATGGAATGCAGAAAAGTTATAAAATAATGGCAACATGTTATTAATATTTATGTAATTGATTGATAGTAAAAATAAATACAAAATAATACAGTAAAGTATTATTTTGTATTTATTTTTCATCATTACTGGGACAAGTAAAATTCAATATTCCGACTCGTAGATTGAGAAACAATGAAGTACTGTTCATCGATCAGCATAGAACAAACTATGGCCTAAATTCTCCAATGACCCGCCTTTGTCGTATTGTTAACTCAAGACAAGATCTGGACTTTTTTGGTTTAAGTTTACAACGATTTAAACGAGCACTAAATAAATAGTCCAGATCTTGTCTCGATGTCCCTTATGTTTGTCAATGCTTCTTTCTTTTTTTAAAAATGTTTTAAACTATTCTTTTATTGTAATATTTAAACCTTATAAATTGTATACATGGACAATGTCCGTTAATAAATAAATAAATAAATAAATAAAATAATAAAAGTAATACATCTACATATATAGTAGAATATGTAATTTAATAAACATAATAATAAAGTTAAAATATATATTTACAAATAATGATGCATCACTATTAAGTTTATCCAAAGATGATATGCATATATACATTTATGGATAATAATGAAGATAGCATCGATATTATATATTTATTCCCGAAGCAATCTTATACAGTGGTCTCTACCCCTCAATAAAATCTAATTATGGATCTTCATTTTAAATATAGACGTTGTTTTGGAAAACTTAATATGTTGATCTAAGACGTTGAACATTGATATATAATTAAATTATTTTTTAAGTTATTACAACAACTTAAGTGATTATCTACAATTAATTACCCCAATAAAAATATAAAATAACATGTAAATACATGATGACACAACATACATCAGAGTTTTATTAGGGCTGGCTGGATTCCGCAAAATACTCATCTTAGGTTGAGTGGTCAGTCAGACTTTATCATAAAAACTAATTTAATATAATATTAAACTCTTCTTTGTATTATAAAAAAACGAATGTATGCATTATTTATTATTTATTTTTAAAAAAGGGGTTCGAACCGCCAGTAGGGTCGCAGTGAGTCACATCTTGCTGGAGGGTGTGATTCTATTAAACGCTGCGAACGCCCAGTTGCATTCCACCGGCAACACTACTGACTAGGCCTACTCGTTAGCGTCCACGTCGCGAACCCTGAGCAATGGGATCACACTCATAACGGTGTGATCTCAGCAGAAAACGAGAGGATGAAAGGCGAGTTTCCGGCGCCTCCAAACCAGAACCAACCAGCTAAGGGAAGGTAACCCCGACAGAAAAATTCACCAAAGAAGGCAACGAGAAACTACTCTGGCCATCTTTTCCAAGGAATCACTATGGCGAGTACATCCAACAAGCAGTTGGCCTCGGAGTAGCGCAGGACCGAGATGCTTTCGCCATAGTGATCGCCAACGTCGGGATAACCTGATAAGGCACTGCAAGAAGAAGAAAGTAAAAAACATTCCAAATGTTGGTGTAGATTTGATGACTCGCCCTTTTCACAAAAGTTCAAATATCACAAATTCACTTTTCTATGGCTGGCTGTTTTCTGCATAACTGCGTTCAATTTATGGTACAATATATAACGATATTATTTTCAGAATTTTCCTCGTATTAGACCTTTAATGTCGCCCCAATTTATTAGGACTTAGTATAATAATTATGGGGGTGGGATAATCCCTTGTTATTGGGACGAAGAAATAAAGGGCTTACCCTTATCAGTTTGTCATTAAGGATTTTTCAAATTACCAAAATGCCTCCCATTACGTATGTCACGTCGTTTATGAAATAAATTACATATAATTAAACGCGTTTCTTGATAACACAAGCTTTAATACTAATATGTTACGTTCATTGGAATCTGAAAATTCTCGATACTTATTTATTTTTTGAAATTAAAAAAATTTTTTTAGATAGGAGTTGCTTTTTTTATGTCTCGCTAATTATGTAGACGCAAAAACTTATATTTACTGCAAAAGGTATGCTATTTTCAACTACTTTAACAATAAAGAAGTCAACCCTACGGGAAATTGAATATAAAAAATGTATTCTTTCGCGCGGTAAAAATAAGAGGATTTAACTGTGGGTGAAGTTTCTTGAAAATATATGAAAAAAGGAATAAAAATGATTTTTAATAAAAAAGAACTACTTTGCATGACGTCACTAGTTCTTCCGAATCAAACAATGATAAGAGAGTTGTAATAGATTTCCGGTTTACGATCAATCAACTGACCAATCAGTAGATCTCATCGATAAGAAGGAGAGGAGAACGTGGGACGTCGCTCGCTAAGTAATTTCAAAAATACAAATCATTAAAAAATCATGGCGCTTATAATACAGTGCAAAAAAAGAGAAAAAAAGGGTTAGTTGAATAATCTATTAACAAATAAAAAAATAAAAACGCTGAACTTCTACATTGTGTGGGGTGGTAATCTGAACGCAAAACTAAAATACTTTTTCTTTGTACTTTAGGTTTTAAATAAATATTTAATTTTATTTAAATTTTCTTATTTTTCTCTGCACTGCTTTTAGTGGGTTCATCAATATATTAATAACGATATGTATTCGTAAATATTATTGCAGTAATACAACGAAAACAAGCAACGTGTTTTTTTATTTTCTACGAAATTCGAAATTGGTTGTATTGTTATTTTTTTTAATTTTTTTTTTTTTTTTTGTAATAAAAGAAATATTTGTGTTCTTATGATTTACCCAAATATTTAATTTTGAGGGCCATTTTCAACGAGTTGTAAATAACTCACTATTAGAAAATGGGAATCAAGTTGGAGTAGAGTGGGATTCGAACCACAGGCCTTTGGTCCGCGAGTCCGAGACACTAGCCGCAGGAGGTTGACTAAATTACCTAAGCATATAATATATCATGGCATCACTTTTGCGGGCATTGTAAGCAAACAAACGTAGATAAAAGAGAAATCACGATAACGCGGGAAGATAATGAAATGTGAACAGGTAATGTCAATAGAGCCTATTTTCGTATTACTTAACGTACCTTTCCCTAATTGGTTTATTGAAGAATCACTCGGTGTTTTATCGATTTTTCTTTTTCAAATAATGTCGAATACTGCAGCATAATGTATCTGTTATTGCTGTAGTTTATTTACATTAGTATAATTATTATCTAGCGCTGGGGCGAATCGTGTACAGAAGCGATTATGCGCAGCTAACCATTATACCTGATTATTATTATTATTATGGATAACTTATACAGCGCCATTTTCGTAACAAAATACCTCAAGGGCGCTTTACATAGTGATTCTTTTAAATTTGTAATTTAATTAAAATAATTTATTTTGTTGTCACATGCTACGGATTTATTCACATGATTTAGAGAACAAGTGGGTTTTAAGTCTTAGGGTTTTAAATAATTATTGTTGGTTTACTTTGAAACACTTTTATTTCCAGGACTTCCATCTTTTTCAACGATTTAAACCTGAAAACTGATACGATGATGCAAAAAAGACTATGCTTTAACGTATTATAATATTATTAATAAAAAAATCTTTATTAACCATAATATATACACTGTGATAAATACAAAAATAAATAAATAAAAGAGAGGTATTCACGGTTAAATGGCGGACTAACTCCCACTAGCAATTTCTTACTGTCTGACCAATAAAAAATACGGTAATAAAAACAAGTTAAACAATTTAAAAATAAATAAAGTTAAGAAAACACAAACAGTAAAAACATTCAACATTTTTTATTTATTATGGATAACTTATATAGCGCCATTTTCGTAATAAAATACCTCAAGGGCGCTTTACATGGTGATTCTATTGTTAAGTTAATTTAATTGAAGCTTTTAAATTTGTAATTTAATTAAAATAATTTATTTTGTTGTCACGTGCTACGGATTTATTCAAATGATTTAGAGAACAAGTGGGTTTTAAGTCTTTTCCGAAACATCACTTCACTTTCACAGCCTCGCACCTCTGCTGGGAGAGCATTCCATGCCATAGGGCCTGCGACCGCAAATGCGCGTTCACTAAATTTAGTGCGCTGTTTGCGTAGAGGTAAAATAACTTTTCCTCTCGCCGTAGACGTAGCTGATCTAAGCGTTAGACGCCTGTCAGCTAGTTCATCTGAAATGCATAGTTTCGTTAGATATTCTGGAGCAGAGTTGTGCAGTGACTTATACGTAAGCCAACAGAGTTTGTACTCGACCCTCTGTGGAAAACGTAGCCAGTGTAGTTCCCGAAGTAGTGGAGTGATATGACTGAACTTAGAGATTCCGAAAATAAGTCTCGCTGCGGCATTCAATACAGATTGTAGGTGAGTTATTTTGTTCATTGGTAGCCCTGCATAGACACCATTACAATAATCGACTCTAGACACTACAAACGCATTTATTAATTGACGGGCGGCATCAACCGGCAAATTTTTGCGTCCATAATAATATTTTACGGTAACTTTATTTACAGAAAAACAAACAAACATTGTCCCCATTAGTATTTTTCTTCAAGCCAATGAGCCAAGGAACTCCAGCTTATTTCTTCATACAAATAAGTGTACTATATTTTGAATATATTAAACCCAGTAGCGCGATATTTCTCCTAGAGTTAACTTGCAGATTACACAACTTTGAAGATTCTCGATTTGGAAAACAGTGTATCAAACATTATTTCTTAAGGACTATTTTTCTTTGAGATGATACTTTTGACATATGACTCGCAACACATGTGGCGCTCTACGCGGTCATTTTTGGCATTATTCATTTTTAGAAAAAAATCGGCCAGTTGACATTTCAATCTTTATGAGAATACCTAATACTGACTGAATTATAAAATTTCATATAATATTATGTGTTAAATTAATGGATAATATAGCTACACAATATAATATATCACGAAGTTACGTCTTTTGATTTGATTTCATAGATGAGAGTTGTTGTATCACACAGAACCACAGAAGAATACCAATTTATAGTATACATTATATTATGTTCCTTCTATGTAGGCTCAAACAAATGTTATTTTTTTATAGCTTACCTATAAATAAAATCACCGTTCGCCACTCGTATAGCGCATTTTTTTCAAAATCACTTCAAGGACGCTGTACGGTAAATAAATATCCCAGCACGTCTTGCAGCTATAGAGCGCATGGACGATTGGGATTCTAGTTCCTCGTTTTCAATTATGATATGTTTACATTATAACAGATAGAAGCTGGATTACAGCGTGTCGTGCAGCTACAGAGTGCATGGTTAGTAAGAAATCTAGCCCCTATTTACATTTTTGATTTGACAATGAAGTTAAGTGTTTCAATGAAATTAAAAGTGAAAAAATTACCTTATTTTTTCATTATTTTTCCCAGTATTTGCATCAAAAAACGTACATAAAAAAATATTTTAGTTAGAATTAGAAAAATTGGGCAATAAAGGGTTAAAACATTTTTTTTAAAAAATATATAGGAAATTTATTAATAATTTTAGGTTCCTAGAATTTCATTTGTCCATGCACTTTGCAGCTGCAAGACGATTAGTAATCTAGCTTCAATAGGTAAATGTAAAATATCAAATATCTAAATTAAGTAAATGAGGTCTAGAATTCCAACCGTCCATGCGCTCAGTAGCTGCAAGACTTTAACTTCTATTTTTATAAATTTGTTTTTTATTTAATTTTTTAACGTATCACTTAAACTCTAAACTTCATTCTCAAATAAAAAAAAATAAAAAATGTAAATAGGGGCTAGATTTCTTACTGGCCATGCGCTCTATAGCTGCAAGACGTGCTGTAATCTAGCTCCTAAATATCATAATTGTAATATACCATAATTGGAGACGAGGAACTAGAATCCCAACCGTCCATGCGCTCTGTAGGTGCAAGACGTGCTGGGATATTTATTCATTGTACAGCGCCCTTGAGGAGATTTTGACAAAAATGGCGCCATATAAATTATACAAAATATATATACATAGAACTCGCAAGAATTTAGAGTCACGAACCATAAGAGTCACCTTAGTATGGCCGAACGTAATCCGACCGCGGGTTCCGCCTGAGCCAAAGTTTCGGTCATTTTTGGTTGAAACCGAAACTCGTTTTGTAGATCGATACTGGCCCAAAACGAAACAGAACCTTCGGCCGGTCACTACTGTATTCATATACAAACATTTGGATAGCTAAAAAAGGTAATGATCCGGCAGATTCTAAAAATTCCTTTGGCCAGCGGAGGCGCGATGTAGACAATAGATATTTATAAAACAAACCGTAAATTGCGATACCTGTTGAGAACAGAGATGGCAAGATTTAACAAGTCTCTCCCAATTCCAAGAACCAGTTGCATACTCACTGTGACGTTGGTTCAAGACCAAAGCGAATAAAAAAACTGGAACTAAATACTTGAATCACCAATGACCGCCCAAGGTTAAGAATATTCATCATCACCACCAAGTTCCTATCTGCACCGAATAAGACCACCAATCGCAGCGTATTTATATATTGTATACTTAAAGTTTTTTATGCGTTATTTTTTTATGAAAATGAATATTTTCGTTCTTGTGATTTATTTATTTCATTTTATTAACATAAACGGCAAATGTCATTTTACAAACATTTATAATATTAACATATTGGGCTTAATATTTTTTTTTATATTATGAATTTCCTTATACCCAAGATTTATAAAAAATAAAAATTATACAAGATTTATATGTTTTAAATTAACCTAAAAATCATACAGCGTATTCAGTAGAAAGTTTAAATAATAAAACGATTCTACAGTAAAACAACAAGAAAATCATAAGTGCTGTTCCATCTTTTACCATCTTTGAAAAAGTTCAAAAGGTTTGTTCTATAGGAACAATACCCTGCACTAAATATATCAGATACGTGGGAATAACTATATCCAAACATTTCAATTTGTAGGCATTTTCAACGAGTTGTAAATATCTTAATGCGTTTTTAAAATGGGAACATAGAAGTCTTGAAAATTTACAGGTATTATATATTGTATACTTAAAGTTTTTTATGCGCTATTTTTTTATGAAAATGAATATGTTCGTTCTTGTGATTTATTTATTTCATTTTATTAACATAAACGGCAAATGTCCTTTTACAAACATTTTTAATATTTACATATTTGGCTTAATATTTTTTTTATATATTATGAATTTCCTTAAACCCAAGATTTATAAAAATAAAAAATTATACGATTTATATTTTTAAAATTAACCTAAAAATCATACAGCATATTCAGTAGAAAGTTTAAATAATAAAACGATTCTACAGTAAAACAACAAGAAAATCATAAGTACTGTTCCATCTTTTACCATCTTTGAAAAAGTTCAAAAGGTTTGTTCTATAGGAACAATACCCTGCACTAAATATATCAGATACGTGGGAATAACTATATCCAAACATTTCAATTTGTAGGCATTTTCAACGAGTTGTAAATATCTTAATGCGTTTTTAAAATGGGAATATAAAAGTCTTGAAAATTTACAGGTATTATATATTGTATACTTAAAGTTTTTTATGCGTTATTTTTTTATGAAAATGAATATGTTCGTTCTTGTGATTTATTTATTTCATTTTATTAACATAAACGGCAAATGTCCTTTTACAAACATTTATAATATTTACATATTTGGCTTAATATTTTTTTTACATTATGAATTTCCTTATACCCAAGATTTATAAAAAAAAAAAAAAAAACTAAAAATGATACAAGATTTATATTTTAAAAATTAACCTAAAAATCATACAGCATATTCAGTAAAAAGTTTAAATAATAAAACATTCTACAGTAAAACAACAAGAAAATCATAAGTACTGTTCCATCTTTTACCATCTTTGAAAAAATTCAAAAGGTTTGTTCTATAGGAACAATACCCTACACTAAATATATCAGATACTTGGGAATAACTATATCCAAATTTATCCAAACATTTCAATTTTGTAGGCATTTTCAACGAGCTGTAAATATCTTAATGCGTTTTTAAAATGGGAATATAGAAGTCTTGAAAATTTACAGGTATTATGACCTCTTATTTATTTATTTCGCAAAAAACTTTTTATATTTTCTTTTATATATGAACACCTCACTGATAACCCGTGTCGAGGCGTTCATTTACATTATTTTTCTATTATGTTCCAGCTACAATAGTTGATCTTCATAATAATACGAGGTATATCGTATAAAAATAATACATCAATAAAAATAATAAGGAGATATTTGACAATTAAAACCAACACATTATGACAATTATTTTTTTCAAAAAAACTCCTTCGAACCGGATTTTTTTTTTTTTTTTTTTTTTTTTTTTTTTTCCCTCTTGTTCCCGTTATTTATTGCTTTGCTTATGCATACAAAGCTTTTTTTCCTGGTGTGTATATTTTGCACAATAGTTATTTTTCACGGGTCTGAGTCAATTCCCTCATTAATTTTTTTCATTTTTGTAGCTATGGCCTTTAGAAAGTCAATGTATTTTTCGGAAGTAGCTTCATTTTTTATAACTTCCTCTGGGTTTTCAAAAATTTGGCTGTATTGTGCGCACATTTGTTTGCAGTTTAACCTCTCGGCATCAAACATAGGACAATCTAGTAATATATGGAGGACGTCCTGAGAGCTAAGTCCATCGCAAGGGCAGCAATCGTTATCTCTTTTTTTAAACCTATGAAGATACTTTCGAAAAGCACCATGACCTGAAAGCATTTGAGTCAGCTCGTAAGTCCGCCCAAAAGTATCCAATATCTCGGCATCTTTTATATTTTTGAAAAACAATTTCGTTATTTTGCCTGTATCACTTGATAAATATCTTTTGTTCCAAGTATCGTATGATGTTTCTTGCACTATTTTCTTAATATATGATATTGGAATGTGGTCATAGGTAGGGAGAGTTCTCATTTTGGAAGCTTTTTTCGCTAATTCATCCGCTCGCTCATTTTCCATGTTGCCGTCGTGTGCTTTAATCCATGTCATTGCAATTTCGTTTTTGACATGTTCGGTATTTTTTTCAGCAAGCTCTTTAATTTCGTAAATAATTGGATCTGTGGACTTTGGATCATTCAATCCTTGTAAACTTGACATGCTGTCACTATGTAGCATAATTGTAGAATTTTTGGCATTTTTTAGTGTCCACTTCAAAGCTTCTCTTATAGCCACTAGTTCACTTTGGAAGACAGTACACTCATTTGCCAACTTTATTTGTCTTTTAGCAGTTTCAACTTTATTTTTAAAAATGACAAATGCTGCTCCGACTCGTCCTTCCATTTTACTGCCATCAGTAAAGATGTTTATTTCATATAAATTGCTCGTGATTTCGACATCAATAATTATATTTATTTTAATAGGAGTGGCTGGGTGTCGTAGATCTTTATAATCTATGCGTCGCTGAATATTTCTATCCTCGGGAATGTCATTTACATATCCGTATCGTTTTGCATGATATATTTTAGATCTTTCAGTTATCGCAATATCTAAGGGCTTAGTACCAGCGATTACCAGCGATGCCTCGGTAGAAATAGTTCGGTATCCTTTTATAATTTGGATGGCTATCATTCTTTGTACACTGCTCAGCTTTTTAATGTTCTTTTTTTTCGTGACTGAATCACCCCATACACTTGCGCCGTAAGTAGCAATTGGCGTTATTATATATTTGTATAATATCTGTAAAATCTCACTCTTTAGTCCCCAAGTGGCCCTGGCGGCTCGTGATAGTTGTTTATAAATATTGTTAAGCTTATTACAAATGTGATCCAGATGTGCATTCCAGGCTAAATGGTCATCGAGAATCACACCTAAGACCTTAAAATTGGTGACATTTGCAATAGCAATATTGTTCATATAAAGAATTGGTGTCTGAAAGTTTTTTCTTCGCGTGATGATCATACAATTTGTTTTTTCTGGAGCAAACGAAAGCTTGACTTTGGTTCCCCATTGGCTTAGAATTTCAAGAACACTGTTGGCTTGAGACTCTGCTTTTCTTAGGTCGTTGTCCGCTATGGCTATGAGTATGTCATCCGCAAAGGCATGCTTGTAAATTATATGTCCTTCTAAAAGTTCCAAAGCTTCATCAATTATTATGTTCCATAAAGTAGGCCCCAGAACAGAGCCTTGGATGCATCCTTTGGTATTTATTTTACGTTTCTTTTCGTTATAGTGTTCTACTTCAGTAATGCGGTTTTCTAAGTAATTAACTAAAACCATATATATGTTTTGAGGTATTTCCTTTTTTCTTAGATTCGCCATTATGCCAGGCCACCACGCATGGTCGAACGCACCTCTAATATCAAGAGAAATAACCAGGACAAATTTTTTGTTGTCTCTTTCCTTCTGAATAAAAGAAGTTGCTGCATTGAGGGCATCTTCGGCACTTCTTTGTGGAAGAAAACCATATTGGTTTTTAGATATTTTTTCAAATTTTAACAAATACCAAGTAATTCTAGCACAAAGTATTTTTTCAAAAATTTTGCCATAAACCGGTAATAGACCAATCGGACGATAAGATTTTATTTCATGATAATCGTCTTTTCCTGTTTTTGGTATTATTATTGTTTTCGCTATTTTCCAAGACTTTGGGAAGTAACCTATGCTTAGGCAACGATTATAAAGCGATAGAAAAATTTCAGCGTTTTCCAATAAAACTTTGCAACAGATGTCTCCACTGAGATTGTCATTTCCCGGAGCTTTTGTGTTATTTAATCCGTTTGCCGCATAAACCATTTCGTCATTGGTAATAGGAGGGTCTTCAAAAGAATAATAATTATTTCTTAATTCACTTCTTAAGTTTTTGTGAGCTTGATTTTCATTGATAATATCATCGTCAGGATAAAATGTATTAACAAGAAGCGAAGCACTATCTTCTACGTTTGCACACCAATTTGTTCCACTTTTAAGAACAGCAGGAACAATTTTTGTGTTTGACGTACCCATAATGTGATTCACTCGATCCCAAACGCTATCTTTTGTTTGACCTTGACAAAATTCTTTCCAACTACGTATTTTAGCGTCCTCGATAATTTTTAAATATGTATTTTTATCAGCAAGATATTCAAGCAAAAGTGCAGTCTTTCTTCGTCCTCGTGAATTACACATTTTCGTTTTCAATCGTTTGAGTTTTATCGATGCAGTGTTAATATCTTTATTCCACCATGGAGGTTTCTTCTTGACAAAGGGTTTTATTTTTGGACAAATTTCATCACACCCCTTTTGAATAGATTCAGTTAAAAAAAGCACAGCTGTGTCAATTTCATGTTTGTTCATTTCGATAAATTTCTCAGGTTTAAGTTCATTATTAACATTTATGATTTCTTTGACTTTATCACATAATTTTTTCCAATTTACAGTTTTTGTACAGTATATTCTAGTATTTGTGCGATTATTTTCTATTCCTAAGGTACACGATTTAAGGTTAAACTTTATTGCGTTGTGATCGGATAATAGGACGGTTTGTTCACATACCTCCCAATTGTCTATCTTTTGAACGATGTTGTATGTACATAAGGTAATATCTATAATGCTTTCGGATACTTTCCCCCATCTAATTGCTCTGAATGTAGGCGATTTACCCTGATTTAGAACGCACAAATTGTTGGAAGCTATAAAATCTACAAGGTCGTTTCCTCTGGAACAGTTTTTTGGCGAACCCCACATCATATGTTTGCAATTAAAATCTCCCACAAGAATAATCTTTCTCATATTAAGTTTAACCTTAATGTACTCTAAATCGTCGAGTGTTTTGTTTATATGTCCACCAGGCTCTGAGTACACTGATATTAAAGCAATATTTTCTTTGGGTAAAATGGCACATACTATATTGTTATTATCGATATTCTTTGCTTTATAAATTTGTAGGTTTTTGTTCATTACAAAGATAGCAGATTTATTTCTACGGTCGATGTTTGAATTATCACTCTGAAAAATTTGCACATTTTGAACTGATTTAATCGTGCCAGTATTTCCGGTGTAAGGTTCTTGTACTAACGCAATATCAATCGATTTGTCAAAACACGCTTTTATTATTTCTTCTGTAGCACCTTTACATCTTTGGAGATTGCATTGTACAAATTTAATAAAATGGCCTCGATTGTTCGCATGGCTGCCATTAGCACTCGTATTCTACCCTTTCTCTGGCTCTTTTATCCATAAGAGTTCTCACAGGGCAAGCTATGCTCGTTGCATAGTGATTATTATTTTCCATTTTCCTTTCAAAACAGTTGACGCATTTGGGATTTTCTTTACTCTTGCAGTCTCTTGTTTCATGGTCCTTTGAGCACACCGCACATTTAGCTTCGGCATTGCAATACTTTTGTATGTGTCCAAAGGACAGACACTTGTAACATTGCACCACAGGACTTTCATCTTCAACTATAACCCTCTGGTATCCGATGTTCACCTTTCCTGCATTGGTTAGAGTTTTCCATAGTCTTGGGGTTACTTCACATATTACGTTATGAAGAAGTGCATTTCTGTTTCGCTTTTTGTATTTGATCTTTAGATCGTCATTAATTTCCAAACTCTTATTTTGGTTTGTCAATGATTCGCTAAGATCTTCATCAGTGATTCCCTTGATTAAACCTTTAAATATAACTTGAGGATTTTTCTTTTTACCTTCTTCTACTAAGAGATTTTGGGTTTTGTTTTTTATTTCTTCCTTCATTCTTTCACGGTCTTTTTTTGAGGAGCAATTGATTAAAATTTGTTGGTTACTAATTTTTCGCAACCCAACTATGCCTATTCCTGTTGACCGAACATTTATATGACGTTTTACCAGACCCTCTACCTCCTCGCTTTTTTTCATAGGGTCTCCAGATTTCACGATAAGTGCGTAGCTAGTGGGTTTTGGCTCCAACGGTAATGTCGGAGTTTGCCTCTCTTCTAACTTTTCAAGAATTTTTTCAATATTTTTTTCCGACTTTTGAATTTGAGACTGGACCATAGACAAGGTTTGGTCCATTTTTCCAGTAATGTTCATGGTATCACACATGTTTAAGACAATTTGAAGAACCGGATTTGAACCAGTGACCTATGGATTACAATGTGTTGTTTACGCTACAGTCCACCGCTCTACCAACTGAGCTATCGAAGGTGGTAACAGCTGCGAGAAATTAAGTTAACAAATTATAAACATAAATACGATACAAAGTAAACAAAAAACCAATTTATTTTTAAACTCGCGATACCTGGCTTAACGAAAAATAAACAAACAGTGTAAACCAGTTTGGCGGTCTCTTGACGCTTGACTCACGCACGGAAGGCTCCGGGTTCGATTCCCGGTGATCCCAGATTTTTCTTTAGACTGGTGTGGTGTAAAAAAAATAAAAATATTATAAAAGTCCCAAAAATAAAATCAGAAGGTTCATGGACTTCATTAATCAACATGAATTTTAAGAAGTATGAATGTTCAAATAAAGACAGAATTGCAATTGTTACACCATATAATATAAAAGTCCAGAAACCGCGTACGCGTACAAAGCTGACTTAACTTCTTATATATGAGTAGTGAAGACGCCGCTTAGTACGCAACTGCCGATTTAAATTTAATTATGCCGTGTTGTGTCGTTTTAAAGTGTCAAAATACTGTTGGGATTTTAAATGGGATCACCTATTATTTATTTATTTATATTTACGCCCAGTGGGTATTTTTAAGGACATATTTATACATAGAAAATTATTATAAAAAAAGTAGAAAGACTCAATGGTATATAGTAGACTTTGTGGGAGTAGAAGCGGGAGAGAGGTGTTTAAAATTGAATTTGATACAGTGATCGCTTGAAAGAAGACAACTTGTTATCAAAGAAATCAAGACTGTTATTGGCAGAGTAGAAATAATCAAATATTTTTTTGTATAAAAAAATGAATGTATGCATTATTTATCATTTCGCCTGATCGTAGAACAACGACGGATGTGCAAAAAATGATGACATTTACATTATTATATATTTGATATTGAAAAAGTTATACAGGGTGTTCTTTAAACCCTGTCACATCCGAAACCGCGATGATGAGCATGGGCAAGAAGACATATTAGCATATTTAGAAAAATATTTAGAACAAATAAAATTTTTGAAAATAAAATATTTAAAAAAACAAATGGTTGCTTACTTCTGCTGGGGAGAAGTGAGGGGAGCGCGGCGCAGTACCAGACTCCCCCCTTTCTTTCTTCTCGTTTCACCCCTGCAGAAGTAAGCAACCATTTGCTTTTTTTGATATTTTCTTTTTTTAAATTTTATTAGTTCTAAAAGAATATTCATGGTATTTATTTTATTTATAATTTATAATGTAGCAATATGTCTTCATGCTCATACTGATCATCGTAGTTTCAGATTTGACAGGGTTTAAAGAACCCCTGTATAAAGGCCTTTTTTTCAGATTTGAAAAAAAAACGTCGTTGTTCTACGATCCCGGCGATTTTCCAAATTAAAAAACACCCCAAATATTATTATATGATTATTCACTCTTTTCACAAAAGTACTATTATCTCAGGCAAGGCGCGTCACTAAATACTCATTTACTAACAAAAAAGTAAAAAATAACACATTTAACCATCCGCAGAAAAATCATTCCCATCGCATATTTAACCTATGATCTAATCTTTCGTCGATCCTTTGATTTGTATTCAACTGCAAAGCGCTCATAAATTTTGGAATTCGGGACATTAAATCCTTTTACCTATCTACAATCGATAAAATGTAAATCCTTTATGTGGGAGTGTATATTTTAACTTAGTCGGAGAATTCGAGAAAGAAATACGTTTGTCGTAAATCCAAAAACAATAAAAATAACAGGTATAGAGTATAGACGTTGTTTGTGGTACAAGCAAAACACGCGCAGGTTATTTAGTTTGTCCTAGTGTTTGAAATGTTAGCAGGACCAAAGGTATGTAGGGCGGAGTAGGGCCAGTTGAGCCGCGGGGTCAAGTGAAACATCCATTCTACCAGTTACACGGTAAATACGAACGTAAAAAAATACATTATGTCGCACCTTTAGGACGAAAACGACTTAACTCAAAAAATTAACTTTTTGGGAAATCGCAAAAGTTTAAGACCTTCGTATTCTATCGTCGATTAATTAGTATTTTTCGAAGTAAGCGCCAAACTTAGAGTTAAAAATTATACCGAAGGCTGACAGTTATGAATCTATGAAAAAAAGCGTGATAAAAAGAAATTATTATGAGTTTAAACAAGACATTTATTTAATGAGACATTATTTGATTAAAAAAAAAAAAAAAGCCCTTTGAAAAGTAAGATAATGACATAATTTTTATTAAAACAGACCAGGTCATCAAACACATGTTTTTATTTATTCACGAAATGACATAAACGTAAAATAAGTCACTAAGATTATCAGTAAGTCGGAACGAAAGAATCACTAAGCTAAATTGGCCGTTTTAATATTTTTTTTAATAAAGTAAACATGCCATTTGTATCGGAATAAAATCGAATCAACCGGCCTTCGGTCACTGTCTGCGTTGCGTCCTTTACACAGCAATATGAACACAACTGACACGGAATCTAAATTCTAAGTAATAAAGATACCGATGTAATGGTTTTGTCCTATTCCCACCCGAATGTTGCGTTTTTTTTTAAATGCAGAAAGATGGATAATGTTCATTGAAGTCATTTTATGATCTTGACTCATTTTAAGCGTTTTTTTAGTTGAGTCGATTACGTCCCAAAGGAGCGGTGTGAAACCATTGCGCTCTCTTATTTGACTAAGCTATAATAACAAAATTCATTACACAATTTTGGAAAAAATAATAATAAAGTGTACAAATAAAAAGTGCGACTCGACAAACACTTCCGAAATAACTACTATTTATCATTTCACAATAGCGTTTAACACGCAATGTTATTTTATTACCATACCAACAAAACTTAAAAAAACACAAGGCATTAATTAAATTGTGATTTGCGTTGTACTTATCAATTTGCTTTGTATTTAAATGATAAAATGCGAACAGCTTGATGATTTTTTTAGACTGTTATTTCAATTTAGAATCTAGGCCTATGAAAATAACGTAATCAGAGTTTGAAAATATCCGCCAATATTCAATAATCAACAAAAATTGATCACTATCCGAAAATTATCAAATAAAAACTGATATATTTTTTAATGAGATTCTTATTTAAATTAATGTCAATGAGATCACGCATGGCAGGATAAAGGAAAATATTTTTATAATAACATATTATTTTCTTTATTTATTTCAAACTAATACAGTGTCATCAATAAGGAATCGATATCTCAATTTAGATTAAATAAGAACGAGAACAAGGATCACCGATGTGGTCCATAGGGCTGCCAACCAGAAATGGAGCTGGGCTGGTCATATAGCCAGAATCACAGACTCTAGATGGACCAAAAAAGTCCTGGAATGGCGACCCAGAACGGGTAGAAGAAGTGTCGGCAGGCCTCAGACAAGGTGGTCTGATGACATAAGACGAGTTGCAGGAAGTGGTTGGATGCGGTTGGCTCAGGATAGGGAAATATGGAGACTAAAGGGGGAGGCCTATGTTCAACATTGGACAAGAGACGGCTGATGATGATGATGGTGGTGATGATGATGATGATGATGATCTCAATTTACCAACCTTATCAAACAGTTTTGGTTTCTCAGAACTATTTATTTAAACACTTTATATCCATACACAGTTTATATACAGTTGCAAAAGGGCCTTAGGGCAATTTCTTCCTACCTACCCAACCCGTTCAAATTGAGAAAATCAGTGGTATATGAACATATTGTTGGTTTATTTATAATTTCTTTATAGAACAAAATATTGATAAAAATATTGTTTTAAGAAGTTAAAATTGCCTAAATATCTACACTATAGTATGAAGAGAGGAGAGGGTAAAGAGGAAAAACGCAAATAATCAGGAAATAAAATTTCATACGCGATTTGAATGTAAATAAAGAAGGGGGCGTCTCTGACATTAGTGGGTAAATTATTCCATAATCGAGCAGCTACTACTGTGAAAGAGGAGGCAAAAACATAAGAGCGGTGAATTGGTATTGAAAGGGTTCTTTCGTTACTAGAACGAAGATTTAGCCCATGCTGTGATAGAGGTTGGAAGAACTCTCTCAGATAAACAGTTCAAGGGAAGAGGTAGAGGAAAAGGCTCAGAACTAAGGGATAGGCAGTGCGTCTAGTGACTAGTGGAGTGAAGACGTCATTGGTTTACGGTTTTTTTATTAAATGTAATATATTTACGATACTAATAGTAGAAAATGTTATAAATACGAACTGATCACGTAACGTATCATTTTATAATAAACTAGCGGACCCGGCAGACGTTATCTTGTCCGAACGTTGACTTGCGTGCTATTACCTTGGAAAAAGACTTTTCATTAATAAGTAGGTACTTGTTTATGGTTGAATTCCAAAACATAAAATAATTCATTTTCAAATATAGAATTCTTTTTGCGAATGTCAAATTCGGCTCTTCTTACCAACAGGGGTGCACTTTATTTATGAATGCGGTTTTCAAAAATGTATTTAATGTCAGTTAATATTATTTTAGTTTTTCCGTAAAATCCTGTGAAAAGAAATAAATGGGAAGAACTTTTAAGGAATGTAGGGAAAGAATCTGATTGGTATCCATAAAAAGGGAATGTTTGAATGAACATTTTTTAAACACAAAAAAAAAACAACATCCTTATTTTTTTTTGCATCTGCATTCTCGTCGAATGCAACCCTGGTAGGTCGGTGAAAAAAGATTTATGCTCCGAACTTTTTTTTTACGTATTAGATTGAAGATTTTAATATCTACGAACACATACGTGTTCATGTTACCCCGCCCGTCCGTGCGCCAGAATGCGAGAACAAAACGGCATTGACCTTATAAGAGTCGGAAAAGGTCCAGACAGGATCTAAACCAAGTACCCAATTCACCGCGGTCCCCGTTCTGCATTCCTGCCTGCGTAACTTCGTAATGCTTTTTTTAAATTTTCAGTATTGGGCCAAATACTGCGTACTATTCGGTCAAATACCGAATACCAATCAGGAAAACAAAACGCGCACATCACTAAAATAGGTATCTATTTTAATCACAATTTATTAGTTTAATACTTCAAATCTATTTGTGGTAAGTTGTGATAAATGAAAACATATTTTTCAGCACATGTTGGTAATAAACGATTGCGCTTTTTTTATTATTTTATTAATAAATTTCATAAAAGGTACATGTTTTTTTTTTAATCTATACAAATCTACTTTTACACATCTAGTAAATGTTATTACTGTAACTCTCCAAAAAAGAGACTAACTCTTGTGCTTGGAGAGTGACTTACACTGTTTTAGTTGTTTATTTATAAGAGTTTATATCATTTTATGATGAGAAAAAAAATACTTAGTATATATAAAGAAAAAACATAAAACAATATTACATTCATACTTATTGAAATTTAATGTAGTTTTTACGTGTTCAAAAAATTTCTTTAGATTAACTTTAAATTTATTTATTGACATATTATTTTTAATTGTTTTTAGTTCATTGGGAAGATTATTATATTTTTTTACACCTTTGAATACAAAGCTATTTTGACCACGACTTGTGTGGAATTTATGAATTTAAATATTATGTTGGTATCTGAGTCGTCTGAGGTATCTGATTCATCTCAAATTCTTTTTTTTGTATAATAGAATTTATTTTATAAAAAGTGCCTGCTGTATGAACCTTAAATATTTTATATAGACTTTTCGTATTGAATGTTCAGGGTTTCTTTAAGATTACTTTAATAATTAATCTTTGTAGTATTTTAAGATGGTTTAATATATTGGCATATGCACCATAAATAATACCCCGCGAGATCTTACTGTCATACAAAAAAAAGCCTGCTAGTTTATTTATCATCACTTCAAATATCATAATATTTGGAATATAGTAGAATAATAATTTGGGTTAGATTTTGGACCGCTGTATTTTTTAAAAAAATTGTTGCGTATCCGAAAAAAGCGCAATAAAAGCAATGATAATTTTGTTGAATGATGTCAGTAGACGCTAATCAGGGAGTGACTTCGTAGCGTTACGATTTTTTTGTAAGAAATTCATGGCGTAGCCGAAATACTGTAATAAAAACGATGTTTTTGTTGAGTGACGTTAGCAGGCGCTACCCAGGAGCGACTTTGTGACGTGACGAGATTATTTTATAAGAAATTTATGGCGTAGCCGAAATACTGTAATAAAAAGGATGTTTTTGTTGAGTGACGTTAGCAGGTGCTACTCAGGAGCGACTTTGTGACGTGACGAGATTATTTTATAAGATATTCATGGCGTAGCCAAGATACGAATTTGCATGGTGTTTTGAAATTGAACAGTTGTAGTTAGCCGCCAAGTTACAATATTAGTTTTGTACATGTAAAATTCCTATTTTTATATTATGTTTGTAGTACTCAATATTTTTTTAATGGGTACTTAATGTTGATTTGCAAATTTTCTTAATATTGTTGATGTTTAGTATACTATTATTTCTTCCAATTTAAAATATTTTTTTACTAAAATAATTTAAAATGCTTATTTATTTATTTAATAGACAATCTATTAAAATAATGCACATCAAATTTCAGCTGTCTTCAGATTAGATAGATCCAATCTTCCTTTTTTTTCGATGGTAAAAACTCTAGGAAAATCATAGACAATATTGTTTTACTGTCCTGTATTGGAATGCCCACGTATCTAAGTTGCCCCACCTGTCACGCGCGAAATGCACACATCTTTTGCCGAACATTCAACGGCCGAATATCCGGTATTCTGCCAAATAGCTATTCGTGGCATCTCTAGTGTTTTATGTGGTGCTAATTCGCTGTTATCTGGCACTCATTAATCCGGACAATTGCAGTTTTACTTTACTTGGTAAATAAAATAATCCTTGGTGAGTATTTTCGTCTATTCACAGGTAAAAAATTATGAAAAAAGAAATCGAATCTAAATTAAAAATAAATATTCAACTCCCGTTTTGTCTGTGTTTTGGGACATTACATATAAAATAATATATTGGGGTAATAAGGAAGATCAGTGGTTTTTTATTTTTTTTATGTTTTATGTATCGCATTATCAGAGCTATGATTTTTTAAAGTTTTGTGTATCTGAAATTAATCCGCGTGTGAAGTCTCAAGTTCTCTTCCGCTTCTTCCGGTAGCTCAATCACAAACAACTATCGAAGTGCTAATAAGCGACGTGATAACAATTTCTCTCTATGGTTGTTTATCGTATTCGCGATCACAATGCAACACCCGTGAACACCTAATATTGAATGTCAAAATATTTACGTTGCGCAACGTATAATCCTGTTGCGCAATCACTTATTTGAATTTCACCAGTGTTAATATGGAAAATATTCCAAAACCGCTGTTTTTTTTTTTTTTTTATTTATTATTTATCATGCTATTTATTGCATTTAGCCGGTGGTTGGCAAGCCAAATGTCAAGAAAAGCGGTCGCCATAGTAATTGTAATTTAATTTTCACTTTTTTGTAATAGAAACTCAGATACTCCTTACTATTTTGCAAATGCAATATATTGTATTATTTTTTACAGTAAACGCCGATTTTTCGCCTCGTAAATACTGTATGTATTTACGAGAATGTTCGTTATTTCGAAGCATGTTCATTATTTTTCATGGTGATCGCTAAAATGCTTAGCATGTTTTTAAGCACGTCGATAGTTATTTGTGATTGAGCTACAGGTCAGATCTGCCGATTGGTCCGTTGACGTAAATTTGGAATGGCGAAAATCTTAATTCTGAGTTTGTTAGTATTGTTGCAATGTCTTGATATTGAATGCCCTAGGAATAATACTAACTAATAATTCTTGTGCTAAGACCCCACGAGTTTACAAAAGTTTAAAAATAAAACGGTAATAATAAAAATATGTACAAAATATTTAAAAACAAATTAGCAGTTCACAATTGAATCGGGGTGCCGCCCCTGATGTCTGGGAGCGAAGTATGGACTTGTAAAAATGGGGATGAAAGTAGGCTGAATGGTGTCGAATGCGATCTCTCGACGAATGTCTGGTAAAACTACATCCGATAGATGCACAATTGTCGAGATCCGTACATTATGTAAGGCAGAGATCATCATTATCAACAAAATCAAGAAAGGAGCTCTGCGTTGGTTTGCGTGTTGAGCGAATGGACAGCGAAAGAACGGCTAAAAAGATTTACGATGCTAATGTTGATAATAATAATAATATTTGGCTGATTTATATAGCGCCATTTTTGTTCAAAATCACCTCAAGGGCGTTTTACAATTGTATATCTAAACTTACATTCTAAATAAACTTAAGTGATATATTATATTTCCAGATTTAAAATTGATCGTATAATAGTCTAAAGAAGTGAGATTTTAGTTGGGATCTGAACTGACTGGGACTGTCGATGATTCGTAAGTTTGAAGGCAATTGGTTCCAGGCAGAGGGGCCGGCGGCGGCAAAAGCACGATCTCCAAATCTAGTGTTTGGGGAGCGCCGGATTCCGACAAGTTTTCCTCTTCCCGAATGATGGATGCAGAAATAGAGGAAGACCGAGAAAGACATGGCGTGACGAATTGCAACAAACTCTGAAGATGGCCATGTCAAAAGTCGGAATAATCGGCGCGCGTGCATGAGAAGATGTATGAATTTAGAGAAGCGAGATCCGCATGCAAAGACAGAGGCGAACAAAGATATGGCGTTCTATTCTACCTGCCCAGCCTTACGGGGAAACGGCGTGATGGTTAGTTGTTCTTGTTATTGTGATTAAACATAAAATATTATACCTGCACTAAAATAAAAACAAGAACCCCATCAACACGATTTACTTAATTAAATAAGTAGGTACTCGGAAGATAAGGCTTTAACCACAAAAACACAATGCCATAATTATTTTCGAAGAAATATATCAAATTGTCATTTGTGATTCAACTTGATAAAAAATAACTAATTACGATAACAGGAAAATGGTAAGTAAACATTTAAAATGATTAAGATTTTGTTATATTTTCTCCGATAAGTCTTGTTTATATATTTTTGGATGGCTACTTTTGGATAGACCCTTAAATAATGTAATATCATCATCATCATTCCTCTTTCCGAACCCAGTGGTGCATCCCTATGCAATTGTAAACCAGGTGCAGCGTACATGTAGGTAAAATGATCAGTCCTACGCTTCAGATGAAAGTCAGGAATAATGAAATATTGCAGTTAAAACAACCTTTTAATCAATATATCACGTCCACACAGCCAGGAATCGCATCCGGGACTTAAGAATGGTAGGCGAACACGTCAAATACTACACAACGAGGCGGACTCGTCTCCACTCGCTTTCCGTATGTAGGAATTTTACTTGAGAGCAGCCATCGAGTCGAAACACTCGTTCAGGGCTCTGATTCGAAATAAGTATTAAAAATGCCAATATTCAATTCGAAAAGCGAAAAGGGGATTCCGCAAGGTTTTAAGGCGTCCGGACGAATGAAAAATACAGTTTTCAGTGTAAAATGGAACCAGAACAGAAGGTGGAAGGAGTGTAAATAGGTCCGTCTAGTAGTGTAGTGGTTGGCACGTTGACAATACTGCAGTGCAATTAAACCTTTTAAAGTATCTATGATTTGTTATTTTCGCGGTTTGATTGTAAAGAAATATTACATTTTAATATCATACGTAAGTACAATCCTTTCGATCGTGATAATTTTAAACCTAATAATAATTGAGGGTTATTGCAAACCCGGCAAAACCAAATATCTTTAAAAAGTGAGACTTAATTTTAACATATTCAGAACACAATTGTTCACAATAACTATTATACTGTCAGTTCGAAATACGGCTTCATTTTGAGAGAATCTGACTTTCAAATTATTGAATTTGTTACAAACATGACAACCTCACTTTAGTGTTGCAAAGAGTGTTGCAATCTCCAAAATTCAATTCATTACTTCACTATTGTATCTTGATATAATCATGATTTTTTAATTACTAGTTCCATATAAAATATATTATTAATTGGAATAATAAAAAATATATATTGACTCATTTTTAGTGATTTGCTCAAAGCAATGAATTTTGCCGGGTTAATGGACAGTTGATAAATTAATAAATGTGTAGCTTAGAGGATTAACCACGGGAGTCACATTGAACAAAATATTCAGAAAACAGTATTATGTTATTGTGCGTTTTCAAAACACCATTACTTTTTAACCGAATTAGATAGTTTCAGCCTATAAATAACTTTTAATGTTTTTATGTAAATATCAAAATAGCGTATCTGGGATAACTGATGTTTTTTGCATTAAATCAGTGGATTCCAGATTATTATTTCAACTTGAAAAATCATTTTTACTATGAATGTGAACCGCGATGTTTATTCACGTATAAAATAGCTTATTGCGACAATTTCTGTATTTTTAACTTCAAAACGGCAAAAAGTAGACTTTAATGTTTTATCCTCTAAGGTACAGATTTGTATCTGTAGATTTTCCGTGTCTTGTGCCAATAAAATGATGCGTTGAAATGTATAATAAATTATTAAAAACGATTTTCCCGTTTCTATTTGAAAAATCGTAGTAATGTATTAATATATAACTTCAAATTCTCAGACATAAATATAATGTCACGTTGATTTCAGTCACGTGTTGTCATTTCAAAGATCGCCGGCAGACGAAATAAAGACGCAAAGGTACGAAATAAACTTAAAATATATAAGTTTTTTATTTACCTTTGCCATCGGCTGATTTCGCCGGCACCGCCGTGATGTTTCTCGACTCCAGGAAGGAATACATTTTACCGCAGGTTAATTCCTCGGAAGTCCTCGCATTTTCCGTGGTTTTCGACAAGACACTGTTCGCACTCACAAGCAGCACGAGGCTGATCACAAAGCACACAAAACCACTCGACATCTTGAACAATTTTCGTAACTAGATTGGCGAATCAACTTGATCGGTAAACACTGGACGACAGCAACGCGCGACGCGGGCGCTCACGACCGCTGACTGGACCAGACTAATCGGCGGGAGGGGATCGAGTCGAGGAAAACCCTGTCCGCGCCGGGCGGACGCGCGCGGCATGCGTCGAACAAAATATAACCAACTAGTAAAAAATCTACAACAATTATTATTTAGAGGACTTTTAGAATATTTTTTTAATTTATTATTTATTTGGGAAAAAACAGCAGTTTTTACATGTATTTTGCATACAGAAAATAGGAATACATAGAAAACAGTAAATATCAAATTTCCACAGTGATGTAATCTGTTGATTAAGTACCTACATTATTGATATTGATTTATTTATTTATTATACGGCACAATTGCCTTTTACAATATAAATTATAACGATAAAATGAGTTAGTTAGAAGTAAAAAAATTAAAAACTAAAAAACAATATTAAAACATAGGTATAAAAAGAAAAAGAAAAATAACAAGAAATATAATATTTACGTGTATGTATGTCAGCATACAAAAGATATGAAAAATATAAAATTAATTAACACCAGATCATTAGCATAAGGAGCTTTTGCAAATAATTCGTTAATCGTTACTACAGAACATCATAAAATATATATGAAGAGATGATTTGAATTCACAGAGACTCGAGTTAAAAATGTCGACATGAGAGGTACATTAGTTTCCTAGTCTGTGTATACGCGGTATTGGCGAGTGACAAAGATAGTTGGCTTGAGAAGGGTGACAATAATATAGACTATTTGTATAGTTCTACGTATTGGTATATTAATATTTATTAAATCCAGGTGTTCGCAACAATCGAATTTAGAATTAGTGATTTTGTATAAAAATATTGGGTCAGTATTTTTTTGCGATCCTCCTGAGTCGGTAATTAAAAAAAAATAAAAGTCATTTTTAAATTCTAGGAATTTAGAAATTGCGAATAAAAATAAGTATATTAATATATAATATAATAATAAAGTAAATAAAATATATAAATAAATAATAAAAATAAAATAAAAAGGTACAAAACATAATAATGAACATAAATAATTTTTTTTATTTTTTTTTATTTTACATATTTATTACAGCAATATACAAGTAATTATTTATACAACAAATTAATTCAGTAGTAAAAGTAAGCAAACATATTTTTTTTATTTTTGCTGTTGGTTCATCTAAACTGCCTAACTAGGGATAACCTTCCCGTTCTAAGGCAGTAAACTATGTATTTTATAATGATATTTAAAAGTATTTACAGTTTTATCATAATGTGTGCTTTTTCAATCTTAAAGGTAAACAATGAATATCCAGAGAAAACATAAATAATACCAAATTCTCTATATCCTAAGTCCCAAGTCATTACTAGTAAAACAAGCAACCAGCTTACGTCCTTCTACATCGGACAATAAATTCTCTGACTCCCTCCGACCAATATGGATTAATTACTGACATCGTATAACTAAATAGGCATACTATCTATAAGGAATCTTCTATTTTTCGTAAATGAAAGATAAAAAATGAATGCGTGACCGGAGAGAACGGTATTGTAATAATGACATGATCTAAAACAAAATGTATTCATGAGTCCGGACAGGTGAAAAATACAGTTCTGTCTCTCTGTCTGTGTAATTAAACCAAAATCCGAATAGACGAGTGCTTTCAAATCGACGCGATGCTGCCCTCGGGTAAAAATCATGAAAAAGGAAGTTGAGTAGAAAAATATTTTATTGTCGCCTTATTCTTAAATATAATCCAATACAAGGCCAATTCCATAAAAGAAAGACTAGGTAAATGACGTTGAAAGTTAAATAATTGTTGCGTTTTTGTTAAAACAGACAAAAGAGTTCGCACGAAAAAGTAAAATAACACAACTCGTTTTGCAAATTTGGATAAAAACACAATAATTATTTAACTTTAATTGCCTTAATGTTATTAAATAATTGTATATAACCACATACCGACTTTTCTATGTCTACCGGTTTCGACACGTACCCGTCTCTTCGTCAGGACACCAATTAATTAAATTTACCTTAACTTTTTTTTACAACTGGGCCGTACAACAATGAGAAGTTAACAATTTTCCTCGATTATATCTTCAAACTAAAATTCAGTTTTCTTTATGAAAAATATAATTTACATGCAAATTTTTTTTCTAAACATGTTCAATTACGGTCACAGACGAAGATATTTTAAATTTTTATACAAATATACATATTTTCTTTAACAATTATCGATTTTCCTTTATACTATCAGGGCCGCGATTGTGAACGGCTATCTTCATCGGTATACACTGAGACGGTATAAACTAATATCGATATTTACGTACGGAAGTGTGTATATTTGTATAAAAATTCAAAGAATCTTCGTCGGTAATCGGAAATAAAACATGTTTTTGAAGGTGATTAGTACAGTTTTTTGTATAAAAGCGGTCTGGCTGTTTTGAGCAGAACGTCAAATTGACCTACTGCATCCTACAACATCAACATTTATTTTTTTCAAAATTGTGGACTGGCTGCTTTCTGTATAACTACGTTCAATTGTTCCACAGAGATAGCCTAGTGGCGATGTCTCGGGACAATTTTCTGCCCTAAAAATTGCTGTTTACAGGTGGACAATGGTTGAATCCTGGCGTCCTGGGACAAATCAATATTGTATTATCTACAAGTAAGCCTTTAAGAGTGTATGCGGTGTCATAGAACTTTGATGAATATATTTTTTTTGTTTCATCGTCCCGTTTTCCGTACCTAAAAAAATTGTTTTATTTTTTCAAAAGGAGTTATCAGAATTAAAATATAATCGGTACCTTTTTCGTTTTTTAAAATTATTTAACCTCCGAAGACGGCCGATAAAACTGGGCGCTTTTAAGGGTTTTTGGATGGAATTAGCTCCCATAAGATTAATGTCGGGTTGTGGTCCTGTGGCTAGTGTCTCGGACTCACAGACCAAAGGTCTGTTGTTCGAATCCCAGTCTACTCCAACTTTATTCCCATTTTCTAATAGTGAGTTATTTTCAACTCGTTGAAAATGGCGCTCAAAATGAAATATTTCGGTAAATCATAAGAACGCAAATATTTCTTTAAAAAAAAAAATATATCAAAAAATAAAAACGGTGGAGACACGCGAATGGTAAATATCTATAGTGTGTAAAAAAATCACTGCTCTAGCGTCATAATCCAGAGAGAAAATACGGGAATATTTTTGTATAGCGAATAGTCAGACCGCGATTCCTCTTAAAGGTAAATCCATGTCAACTACTATTTCCTTTGATTTTGTACTCAAAGAAAACAGGGTTTTTTTGCGAACTTATTAAACATTCAAAACGCACTTAACCTTCATTTTTGAACTTTTATTTGCGTTTTATAAAAAATAAAAATATTCGTACTTAAAAAAAAAAATTAAGTGCATCGAACATTTTATTAAATTGCAAAACAACCATAAAAAATCGTTGGTGAGTCAAAAATTAAATCTGATTCTATAAAAATAAGAATTTTATAATATTTAACATCTCCCTAAAATTTTCGCCTCTTTCCTTGAGTTCACCGGTATCTTTTTGTCCGGTTGGGCCGCGTCCGGCCCGAAGGCATTTCGCACAGACATACATGTATGTATTCGTCGTAGGTAGGCAAATGTAGGCATTTGTCGCCGGTGTATTTGTGTGCATATTTAATGTGTTAAGGGAATTAGAGCCGTATAGCCCTCGGCGTAAGGCCGTCGGCGAAGGGTCTGTGAAAAGCTTTAGCAAAAGCCCGCGTGCCGATAGCGCGCATGTCTCGCGGGAAGTTTGGAACAAATTATTGCATAAAAGTACAGAAAAGTACTATATTTAATTATGTGTTTTTATAAATATGTCGAGCCGTGATCGCCGAAACGTTGCACTGTCAAAAACTATATTTTACAGGACATTTCTTACCCTCAACAAGGAATGCACTTTGGAAAGAAAAAACCGTTTATGCTTCGTCTTTTAATTTTATTGATATCTATAAAGTGGTGTAGTGGTCACGACGCTTGACTCACACACGGAAGGTTCCGGGTTCGATTCCCGGTGAAAACACAAATATTAAATGTGATTTTTCTTAAGTCTGGGTGTTCTGTGATGTAATTCACCACTGTAATTGGGCCTCATCTGTAATGCAAAAAAACAAAATTAATATTAATATAAAATTAAGCGGTCGAAACGGAGTTCGATTCTCAGTGTATTCCTTGGAAAAATAAGTGCTCCCCTGTAAAATGGACTTTAAGTCGGCTTCGATGTTTTGCGATCACGTCGAATGAACGGCTAAAAATATTTGCAATGCGAATGTTGATGGATGCAGAAATTGAGGAAGACCGAGAAAGATATGACATGACCAAATCCAACAAATACTTGAAGATGGACATGCCAGAAATCGGAATAATCGGCGCGCGTGCATGATAAGATGTAAGAATGTAAAGGAAGGGAGATCTGTATGCAAAGAGAGAGCGATGTGGCGTTCTATCATCTCTGCCTACCCTTACGGGGAAACGGCGTGATGGTTTGTTGTTGTTGCAATCATGGCTATTTGTATCAATCATATTGTTCGGACCACCTACCTACCCGTCCTTTCCATTTCCTAGCGCTCAATAATTCTACGTGTGAATGCCGGAAAAAGCATTATATTATCAGTGCACAAATAACATTCTACGAGTAAAGTGCGTTTTATTTCATCATAATCTTTCATCAAGCGAGCTGTGCCAGCGTCCATTTAGACCGCCAGCTCCATTCAAGCTGTGCCAGCGTCTCACGACCGCCAGTTTCGCCCTCATCACGCCTCATCAGCAGCAGGTTAGTGGAGTTCGGCAACCTTCCTTCCCAACAATACAGTCCACTATCTAAATTTTCCTTCTCCTGGGACGAGGTATTCGCACATCTCGTCCGCTCCTCAACACATATCGTCACCCTGATTTGTAAAACTCGTAAATCTACAAACAGTCAAAAATGACATTTTGGCGATTTCTGTTAGGACTTCAAATCGTCGTTACGCCTTCAATACTTATTAAGGTGATTATTCATAGATGGCGCTTTTATCATTTTTTATCGAAAATTGCCATTTTTACGTTTATTTTCAATGAAAATTTCACACAACTTGGTTTGCGGGATATTTACACTATATTGATTGTAACAAATACCATAACAATATAATTTATGTCATTTTCACAAAATGGTGTACAAAACAAAATATATCAAAAAAAATTTTTTTTAATAAATACAATATAAATATTATAAAACATAAGATAAGTTATAAATTATATTGTTATGGTATTTGTTACAATCAATGTAGGGTAAAGTCTCCGCAAACCAAATTTTGTAAAATTTCCTTTGAAAATAAACGTAAAAATCGCATTTTTCAATAAACAATTATAAAAGCGCCATCTATGAATAATTAGTTTCATATTTTCGTTTAGAATCACCTAAGTAGCATTTTTAAAAAAAGGAGATCATTAAAACTGCATAACTTAATCATTATTGCTTCCAATTCGCAGACGATACTGCCCTTGTAATAAGCCATTCAAATATAAAAACTGCCCAAAAAATGCTTCAAGAAGATTTTTCAAATCTCATTAAATGGGCGCATGACTATGGCTTAGTAATAAATTCTAAAAAAACTAAAATTGTTCACGACATGTATCCTCACCATATATTACTAAATGTGAATTTGAAATAGAAATACAAGCTCATATAAATTCTTGCCTTCATTCAAATTTAAATATAGAATCAGGATTGTCCTATTATAGATGTTGTAAATAATCATAAATATTTAGGATTAATTATTGATTCTAAATTTAGCTGGGGTGTTCATATTGATGGAATCTGCGACAGATTAAGGTACTGGCTTAAGGTGATTTATGAAATTAAAAGCATACTACCTTTCAAGACGTTAAGATACATATATACCTCGCTCATTGAATCCATTATATCTTACGGAGTGCGTGTCTGGGGTCTCACCTTCCAGTCTCATCTGGGTAAAATTTATGATATTCAGGTGAGACTGTTGAGGGGATCGTACCGGATAGCATAATCCGTGAGGCGAAACATATGGGCGAAAGGTATATTTTAAATTCTGTAATGTCCTGCCGGTAAAACAACTTTGTGACTACAAATTGATTGTAGATCACTTTGTTGATCCGGAATCTAAAAAAAGAGTTTCCCACACTCACAACACTAGATTAAAAACTAAGGGCTCCCTGTCTGTTCCCCGAATTACAAATTACTTCGGAGAGCGAACATTAAATTGCGTTGTTCCAAGATTGTTCAGTGATCTCCCACAAACCATCAACATGAAAAATCTTGAAATGAAAAAAAAGAACTGAAGAAATATCTTCTTGATACTTTATAGTGCCTGTTTATAAATAAATCTGTAAAATACAAATAAAATAAATGTAATTTAAACCTGTCATAAAAATAAAAAAAAATTAAAAAATGTTTCCCACCGAAAAGTCATTAGACTTAGTGGGTAACAAATTCTTTTATGTATTTTTTAATTATAAAAAAAACGCTGCTCTGCAGCACTGAAACTGAAAACTGAAAACAACAAAACAATAATTTAATGTAATTCACCACTGTAATTGGGCCGGGCCCCCTGGCCTATTGTGGTGCAAAAATAAATAAATTTACCTTTTGATGATTGATTTTTTTACATATTTTTTTATTGAAAGGAAAAGTACGTAGTTTTATTATTAACAAATATATAGTGACCGACCGAAACAAGATTTTAAGCCGAAACTGAAACTTATTCAAACAATTTAAAAGTCAACAATGTTTTAAGTATGTCCAAATGTTTGCAGATTTTTGCTGGATTTCCTCCCAAGGGAGCTATTCAGTTCTAATTTTTTTGCAACAGAGGGAAAACATTTTTGAGAAGAGAATATGGAAGTCCGGGCATTTACTGGGCTTATGACCTGTCGTTGGCTGGTTTCAGAGGCCACTTTACACACCGTGTAACATTCAGCATTCTGCCATATTCCCTTCTCAAAAATGTTTTCCCTATGTTGCAACAAATTTAGATGTAAATAACCCTGGGGAGGAAATCCAGCGTGTCTGCAAAATTTTGCGCATACTCAAAACATTGTTGAATTAACAATATATATATTGGATCTGTGAAGTCTACGAAGTTTGGTACTAGATCTTTACAATACATAGGTTTCAAGGAATTAAATAAATTGCCACAAAAATTTAAAGTACCTATTTCAAAATATAGAAACAGGACATGCGAATTGAAGAATTATTTTTTCCAGAAGTACTTTGAATAAATAATGTTAGTTTATAGAGAATGCGCATCTTGAACATATACCTTTTAATATTTTACCGTTTTTGCTTGTATATGTAATTTTTAATACTATTTAAATGTTATTTGTGTTTTTTTCTTTTTATATACTTTTTTTGGCTTGTATACATAATTTCAATACGTTTTTGATAAAAAAAAATTAACCTGTATTGGGTGTGCGCATATTTTGTTAATTAAAAAAAATGATTTTATTTTGTACTAGTTCAGTATGTATATATACATACATGTAATTTTTAAACTTTTTCAATTTTCTTTCCCAGATTGCATAATGTAAACATTATTTTGAATTTATTTCCATGCCTAGTATTCTGTTTATTTTGTTATTTTCAAGTATTTTTCATACCCTTTTTAATTTGTAGTATATCATAATTTTAATTTTTCTGCTTTTGTAAATAATATTATAGTTTAAAATTTAAAAACGTCTTTAAAAAAATTGTTATCTGTATGTCCCTAAATGAGTTATTTTTTTTAAAAACTCCTTAGGAATATTGTATATAATTATGTATGATATGTTTTCAATATAATAAAAATAAAAAAAACACTTACTGGTAAACCTTTATACCGGCCCTTACCAGTACCGTGCAGAAATGGCGTAAACTGCAGGTCGAAAAGTAATTATATTGTATTATTATATTATTTAGTTATACTATAAAACTTTTAAGTATATTTTTTAATTGGAATACCTAATTTTTTTTTAGGGATGTAACGATACATAATTATGCCGATACGATACCACAACCGATCATTAAGATCTGCGAAGTAGACTCGAGAGTGGCTCGATGATTTGGGGACCGTGTGAGTTGAAGTACTCTCTTATGGTGGAGAGGGTTCAGAAGAAATTTCTTCGGTTTCTCTACATGAGGGAGTGCGGATATTATCCATGGCTTTATCCCGCTGAGTTTCTCCAGGGTATGCTCGGTTACAGCAGTTTGAAGACTAGAAGGAATGTGTATTTAACAACGCACTTCTTTCGATTGTTGCGCGGTATTATTGACAACCCTGAAATTATGCGGAGCATTAGCTTTTATGTTCCTGATAATTACCTTAGACAGCGTCAACATAGACTGTTTCATATTCCGATATACAGGACCAACCTGCCAATGGAAGGGCTATCTCTATGTTGAACAGTATCACTTTGGACATTGACATTTTTCACGTCTCTGAGGGAGTTTTTCGTTACAAGATTCTCTTACTTTTTTAACATATTATTCTTTGGATATTATGTATACTAATGTGTTTTTTTTTATATATACCTAATTTTACCTAATTATTTCTATATGTATGAATTAAGATATTTTATTTTGTAATGTACATATATATGAATAAATAAATGAAATGAAATGAAATGAAAAATCATTAAAGTAAATAATCGGCGATACCGATATCGGTGGCTTAGTAGAAATAGAAAAAAAAACAAATAAATAATTAATGATTGTCTTTATTCTGCATAAAAGTTACCTATATTTATTAGAGACTGAACCTCGAGAAGGTTGTTAACCAAAATGTTAAATTAAAATTCGAAGAAAAAATTTATTTGTATGGAATAATCAAAAATATTATCAAGCAATCAAATCGCTAATAAAGAAAGTAATTATCATTCAATTACACAAAGTGGTAAAGTAAACCGACAAAAAAGATAAAGTCAGTAATTAAAGTTAGGGTTTGGTAGATTTTTGTTAAGAAAACAAAGTTTGTTCAAATTATTAGCAGACAATCTGTTACGCAAATCATTTTGTATGAGCCCTGCAGTTGAAAACACGCCCTGAGGCAACTGAGCTCAGTTGATAAGACAAGTATTATGGCTATTCAAACTCTTATTATCGACTGTATATAATCGGCGATGCCGATATATCGGCCTGCCGATTATATCGGTATCGGAATCGCTACATCCCTATTTTTACTATTGCGTGATTTAAAAAAAACATTCGTTTTAAAATGGCAAACAGTACGATTTATTTTACTTTTACTTTTTTTTGCATTACAACAGGCCAGGAGGCCCAATTACAGTGGTGAATTACATCACAGAACACCCAGGATTGAGAAAATTCACATTTAAATTTTTGTGTTCTCTCCGGGAATCGAACCCGGAACCTTCCGTGCGTGAGTCAAGCGTCTTGACCACTAAACCACGGAGGCCGCCTTTTTTTTCATTTTCATTTTCCTTCATTTCCTCATTTTTCGTGCGTTTTACCGGACAGACGAAGGACGGTTCGAAGAACACCTTGTTGATGTTAATCATTTTTAAATAAGCGGTGTTACATACATGATTATGGGATTTATCTTTTGGTGGCTTAAATGAGGGGCGTCGTAGTTAAGAAATTAAAAAACGATAATAATGAACAAATATGGTGCCATTAAATTTTTTTAAATTAGAATAATGGATATAGGCTATTTTAATACAAGTAATTACACTATTTCGTGTTTGCAATATGGTCATCGTGATGAATGACAATATCCAACAAAGACCCGCCACATAATTTATCAAACTCACTGTGAAGGGGGAATGAAAGTAGCAGAGTAAAATTAAATTGAAAATGAAAATTTTAAAAGAGTAACTTGTTTTTTGGCAAAAAAACGTTGCTTTTTACATTAGTGAAACCGATAGGAAGACCCACGGTCTTTAAAGCTGTTTCGGGTATATGTAGGAAGTATTTTCACTGTTGACTTTGGTATAGTAAAAAAGCTGAAATATTTATTGATGTGGGAAAGATTCATTTGAATTATTTTACCTACTAGACAAAGCCTGGAAACACATTTCAATTAGTATAAATACTAACACATTACAACAAAGATGAAGAACATTTTAGAGAAGGAGGAATTTACAGGGCTTATGACTGGTTGGCTAGTTATTTTTTTTTTTTTTTTAATTTTTTTTTTTTACAGTATACATGAGGTAAAACAGAGTATTAAAAAATAAAGGATAATTACATAGAAATTCCTTCTTTGACTTGATCTATTTGAATTACTTGTAAATAACTTTTGGTTCTTAAATATATATTTTAAACATTGAAAACAATACATTTGTCGTATAAGTGGTCACTTAACACACTGTGAAACATTCTCACCATTCTTCCCATATTTGAACATCTATATTCCTTTAATTCTTTCATGTGTTTATGTTTTTGAAGTTAAAGTTCTGAAAAAATAAAAAAATTCAAGCGTTGCCTAGTATTTAAGCGATATTACTCAATCAGATGAATCTCACCCGCATAAATAACGGTTTTCCGCGAAAACGGTCATTACATTGGCCACGCCCCTAATACGTCACGATTCTTATTTATTTGTTCCTGGCCATTAAAACTTGTTTAGAACATTATCACGTATCTTGACGTCACAACAACCAAGGCCAAATACGTAGTGTTTTTCTAGCAACGTATTTTTATAAAATTTCTTTTTTCCATGAATGTATGAAAACATTTTATGAACTACATAAAAAAATATATAACTATATAGATCTAGTCGGCCTCGTGGTGTAACGGTCAGTGCGTTTGCCTAAAATGCAAGAGGTCTCAGGTTCGATTCCCGACATTGTTGATATGAAATATTTATTTAAAGGGTGTTTTCAAACTAGAATATTTCATAGTCCCTGGACTGGTACCTGAAGCGTAAGACTAACCATCTTAAATTTATGTAATAAAAAAGGTCAAGATACGCTGCGATTGGTGTACCAATGCAGTGCCCTATGCACCATTAGGTGCGGAAAAGGAATTATGATGATGATATAGAGATCTAGAATACATTTACCTACGTAGGTAAATAGTTTAAATTTTTGACCTTTCTTCGACAGAAATGAAACAGTTGAGAATATGTTTACGCATTTACAGAGCTAATGATCTGTTATCGGCTGAGTTGAGAGATCACTGTACGCACTACGCACACATTTTTTTTATTTATCACATCTTTTACTGTTTTGTTTATGGCTTTTCACCATGTATTTAATACATTTTTTGCTATGTTTTTTTACTGGGTTTTAAAATATGTTTTTTACTATGTCTTTTACTATGTTTCTTACTATGTATTCTCTTTTAACTATGTATTTTACTGGTTTTTTTAATACGTTTTTGCTAAAATATTTACTATGTTTTTAATACATTTTTTACCATGTTTTTTTTAACTTTGTATTTTACTATGTTTTTCACTACGTCTATTACTTTAATTTATTATTCTATGTATTGATTACTGTTTCTCATATCTGTATATATATTTGACTGGCTTAGAACGAGGTAAATAACCCTAGTTAGATAGTCAAAGCAACGTTGTATAAATGTATAATTTTATGTATATAATATGATAATAAATAAATTTCAAAATGAATAAAAATTGACCAATTAAATTAAAATTTTTAAAAAAAGTACGTAACATCAACCATTCTGCCTATAGATATTCTGACTTCCATATTCACGTACGGCATTTTTCGTTTCTGTATTATCGTATGTTTGTTTAAATATTATTTTTCGCATGCGTGTTGGCCCACTATAGAGAATGAAAGTGTAGTGAAAACCAGCGACATATATTGTTGTCTAGGGGAATTAAAAAAAAAATCCTGTCAAGAAATGATCCATAATTCGTCAACAAAGATCCTGGACTAACACCTGGAGCGTAAGATTGATCGCCTTATCTTCCACGTAGCAAAAAATTAGAAACACTGTAATTTGAGTTACGGCGTAGTGCCCTATGCTCCACTGGGTGCGGATTGGGAAATTATGATGATAACATCGTGATTTGCTGTATCTTTTTTCAAATTGTTAAGGGCAACGCATTTGCTATATCTTAAATTTAGCTAGTGTCATTCAACCTAAGTTCCGGAACTCAACTTCAGTCAGTTAACGTAAAGCAGCGTAAAAAGGTACAACTTAAAGCTTTGAATTCACAATAAACTGGCATAGACAGTTAGTCTGTTTTACTCTACTACACGTTTTGCACGGCAGTGCAACGTTAATTTTTCAGTACGTAATTTTAAATAATCGTTCTATGAAGCATCATCTCTATTTAAAAAGAGAAAAAACGTATTTTAAACAAATCTGCGCGGTCCTTAATAACTCTTTTATATTGACATCTGCAAGATAAAATTAATATTGTCTTGTTTCTTATTGCATTTCTACTTTCGTACCAGTATTTAAGTAAATGGGAGGAGTTTTTAAATATAATAAACGTGTTTTTTTCAGGTCGCGACATTTTGGCAACATAGGAATTAAAAATATGCGGATATTCCAAATAAAACGCAACCCCGCGTACGGCGCGGCGCATCCAATGAAACTCTTTATACTGCCACCTGTTGTCAGAAAAGTATAATAGAAGTTGTTAGTGTTTTATGTAAAGGTTTGAGTCTTAGGGACATGAAAAATGATTAAACATTTTCCGTGTTTTAAATAGTATTTTTCTTTTAGCTCTAACATTCCCTTTCCGCATCTTATGATGCATAGGGCACTCCATTGATACACCAATCGCATGCGTATCTCTATTTTTTTGTTTTGATACATGAAGGTAAAACGGACAGTCAAGATTCAGGTGCTAGTCCAGCTTTAAATATTATATTTATTGTGTATGCAGACAACTGGTAGAATTCCATATTTAATTTGGTAATTTATCCTAAATAAAACAAGTTTATTGGATTATAATTCTACTTTATTTTTTATAAAATATACAAAGGGTATATTGTGACCTTCACATTTACTTAATATTTTCAAAAACTAAATTATTTATAATTGTAATCTTGTAATTGTAAATTTGTTATTTCATATTATGTACGAGCATAATAAACTTTTTATTATATACCTACTAAATATATAAAAACTTGTCATGTTCCCAATCAATTAAATTAAAATGAAATAATATTATAAAATGTGAATGTATTTTTACCTTAGTTGACATTAAACATTAATAAAACCTGTGTAAAACACCAATGTAGAGTTTCAACAATATTTTTCAAAATAAACCTGTATAAATGAAATCAACATTTTTATAATTATTATATTATTTTTAAAGCCAAATATAAAACAAATATTTTTAAATAATGGAAGGTTTTTCCACAATATAACCAAAATATTCCTCTAATATACTCAGTATACCCTAATTGAATTTTAATTACAGTACTTATTTTGGCTTGCATGGAAATCCACAAACATAAAATAGCAATTATTTTTAGTATATAAGGAAATATATTTAGTTTATATTTACACCTGAGGATGGGTAATACTGATTACCTGAAACTAGTTGTGTTTTAATGTATTAAACTCTTGTGTGGTAAATTTACAAAGTGTTTTATTTTAAATAAATATATAAGGAAACTTTGTAAATATTTAAGTTAGTTTGTTTGAAAATTTTCTAACAAGACGAAACGCGTCACAATATACCCTTTGTATATTTTATGAAAAATCAAGTAGAATTATAATCCAATAAACTTGTTTTATTTTGGATACATTACCAAAGTAAATATAAATATTCTAGCGTTTTTCACCTTTTTAAATGAATATTTCATGCCAACCATGTCAGGAATCGAACCCGCGTCCTCTTGCATGGTAAGCATGAGGCGGACTCTAGCTAACAACTCCGCATAAGTCGTTTTGTTTGTTTTAGATGATGAAAAAAATGTTAAAGCTAACTTAATTACGCTATTGAATGCATAAAATTAAATGTATTCCCATAAACTGTACCCTGATCAAAATTCGAATTGCTAATTTCTCTTCAATGAGGAAGTTCAGTGATATTTTTATTTTTATGTGCACTCTTAAATTAAGCTGATAATTTTTTTTTTCTTTATTTTTTCTTTGGTTTGTAGAAGGGATGCTAGACCCAAAAAATAAAGATTTACTTCATTTTTAAATTATAAAAAAAAGTTTTTGGAAAAATTTATTAGGATTTTTTTTAAAGTTTCGGGGCCTGGTGCTGACACATATATAATATTATTAAAATTTTACATAATATGGAAATACCACTAATTTTTTTTACAATTTTAAATTAATAAGAGTCTATAAAACAATGTCAAGTAAAAAAAAAAAAAAATTACTGCTTATTAGAGCATAAAAAATATTTTCAAATGAATAATTTTGAAATCCCGCGAAAACGGTCCACTGCATTGGCCACGCCCCTAATATGTCACGATTCAAGTAAATTTTGTACTTTGTGACCGTTTAAATTTAAATAGAACTGATGATGATTCACGAATCTTGACGGCACAATTATCATGGCCAAACATGTCGCGTTTTTGTAGGGACGAAAGGTATGGAAACATTTCTCTACGATTTCCATATAGATTTTGAAAATGCAATAGATTTTTCTCAATCATATATTTTTATCGGTATTTGTAGTATGGTGATATTTCCCTACCACAAGACAAAACTAGATAAATAAAACTACAATTCATAATTATTGTTAATTTATTAAAATGCAGGTACATATAAAATTACGGTTAAATTGGGTACAAAAACAAACAGGACATTCATGAAAAAAATATTTAGAAAGAAAAAAAGATTTGAAAAAAACCTTATATGAAGGTTATTTTTGTTCTGGCCTGGTTTACTTGCCAAACATTCAGTTCTTCATATTCTTCTATGCACGAGTCCACCTAGAAAATAACAACAATATAAGCATGTATTGTTATCAGAAACATTTTTCACTTGTGGTATGACATTTTACACATATCATGGGCATACAAGAGAAATTGACCAATTGACCATGTGACAAAATCAATAATGTTTAGGGGAGCCATTTTAGTGTATTTCTAGAGTTCAATTGCTTCTCAAAGATCAGATTTTTCAAGTAGGTGGTTGATAATTGTACCTTTTATGTACGGTACTTTCAACTTTAATGTTAAGTATAAGCGTATTTCAAAAACACTATCACTTTTAAATAAAATAAAAAAATTGAAAAACTTAGTCAATTTTGCCTGTAAAATTTGTCATGAAATTTTAAAAATATATTGGGTTTGGCCAAAAGATTGTGGACAAGTACCGGATTTCACGCCCTTGGGAGTGAGGGATAAAATATTATTGGTTATCAAATGAAGAGCAACAGATCAAAGTGGATTACCTCTGTGCATCTGAATACGTAAATTAAGTAAGTTTTGAAGTGGCTCCATGATTAGATTGAACTCCAGTGAGTTGCAAACAATTTTCTTAAATATGTGAGTGCCAATATATTAGAGAAAAATGTTTGCAGTGAGCAACGGGAAATTGGATACAAAAATGTTTTCTTGCGCGCAGTAAAAATTAGAGCATTTAATTGTGTGGCAAAGTTTCTTGAAAATGTGGAGTTAATATACTTTAATTTCTTGCGCCTCTAATTTTGTTAATTAACGCGGACTCTATAGTGCGGTGGTTAAGACGCTGACTCACGCACGGAAGGTTCCAGGTTCAATTCATGGTGAGAACACAAAAATTAAATGAAATTTTCTCAAGCCTGGGTGTTCTCTGCTGTTATTGGGCCTCCTGGCCTATTGTGAAAAGAAATAAATTGACTGGTCTAAAAAAAGAGATCAGAATCGCAAAGTATGAACGTACAAAAAATTTAGAAATTCAATGGGACTACAAAAATTTCACGTAAATTGCGGGAACGTAATTTTGGGGTTTCACTGTATTGTGATTCGTATAAATAAATAATGCAGTAAAAGTCATTCTCACCTGATCGGGTTTGAAGCCCTTATCAACACAGCGCTCTGCCACATCCGATATCTTCACAATCTTACTTTCTCCGGCAAGTTCTCGGATAAGAGAGAATATTTTGTCTGATGGATTCACAGTCCTATAAAACAAACAACATTAAAAATTACAGTCGAACTTGGTTATAACGAGGAAGATGGGATCACTTGAATTTGCTCGCTATACGCGTTACTCGTTATACCAGAGAAAGGTTTTTTTTTTAAACAATTGCTATTGCACATTGTCACTAAGCAAATACATATGTTTACATATGATTCTTACAGATTTTTTTTACAGGGGTTAAGTTTTAACTGATCTGGTCTAGAACTCATTTGATATCACCCACTTGTAATGTTTATTATGTATTGAAATAAGCGTAGAACATTAAAAAATCTAAAAGAACACCGTAAAAACCCCCGAAACAAGCATGTCATTCATAAACTACAAAAGCAGCTGTAAATTGTAACAATGTGCCGAACCGGCACTTACTAAGTTCACAAATCTTGGATTTTTCAAAAACCATGTGCGAAAAATCCAATTAGGTACTTAGACACTCACATAACTATCATAAACTTAATCTGATCCCAACGCCCGGCGGTATTTATCCTTTACGTTAGCCGACCGTTCAGATTTTATTACTTAGATTCTTATTTCGAGAATGACGTTTTTAACAATTAAAGATTTTATGTGTAATTTTTTTGTTCGGTATGTCCGAGAAGTATCTCGTTATAACAGTGAATAGTTGTATGGAGAAACCCATGAACTAAAATGTCAACTAATGTTTCCTCGTTACAACCGAGATCTCGCTATTTCCGTGATCGTTATAACCGAGTTTGACTGTATTCATAATTTTACTTGACATTGGCATAACCATTAAATTGAATATGCAATGCCGTTTTATGCAAAAAAAAACCTTTTCATATGTATACAAATTTGCAACAAATTCTTTAACTTTCATATATTTCGATATAAACACTTTTCTAAGCTGTATCATATGTGCATCAGATCCTTAAAATATTATACTTTAATATTTCACCTATTGGTGTTGGAAGTATTCTTGTTTGAGTGAAAAATAACATGTGAATAACATAAAATAACATGTGAATAACATAAAATAACATGTGAATAACATAAAATAACATAAAATAACATGTGAATAACATAAAATAACATGAAAAATAACATGTGAATAATATAAAATAACATGAGTAAAAATGCATGTCTGGACTTGACTGACTCGTGACTTGTGAAACTTCAATTGCAATAACAGTGTTTTTTGTCTACAAATCATAGAATTCAGAATAGTCCAGAAGGAGCGTAGAATCAGATTTGAATACATCGGACTGTGTCCAATAATTCCCCCACTCCGGCTTACTTTCGCCGCGCGTATTCGTGAAGTCGCCGGGTAATGTTGCTTGATGGGAAAAAAAATCATAACACAAATGTGAGGCAAAAAAAAAGTAATCTGTTAATTTCTCTAAAATTTTATCGTGCACACGGAAACATTGATTGACACAACAGAGTAGATAAGTAAAGGGTCATTTAATAAGAGTAATTGAATTAATGAACTTTGAACTTAAAATATAAAACAAATTTTATTTAACATAAAACGGATATTTTTATATCATGTTAAATAATATTTGATGTTTTAAAGATAATGTCGTTCAAATGTTCCCCACGGCGTTGTTTAATCCGAGGTCTAATTTTCATTAGTTCTTTTATTAGATGAGCAAAGTAGGGTAAAAAAAATTCTACCCTGGCAACACTAACGAAATTTCCATTTTGTTTCTTCGACAATCTGACAGATGGAAAAATAATTCAATTTTTAAGTTATGCATTTGTTACATACACATTCATTTGCAAATTACACATGAAATGTGATTGCATCCTGATTCTTTAAGATCCTAGCAGTATTTCTAAACTTTTAAAGGACACAACACGGCATAGTTGAATTCAAATCAGGCGTTGCGTACTGAGCGACGTCTACAATGAAACCTACTCATTTATGAGCAGTTGAGTCGCCTTCTGTTTGATGTGCGTATGCGGTTTCTGGACTATTCTTAATTCTATGCTACAAATATTAAATTTTAGTGATACACGATATTATGTGAGTTTTTTATTATCATCATCATGATGGTGCATATTTGCAACAAATATATATATTTTTAATAAATAAATTGAAATGGGATAATTCTCACCGTTGGGCGTGAGGATCATCGACATGCATCAATGACTGTTTGGACATCTCCATCAGCCTAATAGCCTCTGAAACGTCTTCCTTCTCCACAACATCAGAAAGCCTGGAAAAAGATAGGGCTCACGTGTCTCGCAAAATGCTTTTCATAAATGATCTAATAGTTAGCGTTTGTAATTAAATATAATTAGCATTAACAAATACCAGCGAGGAAGTTCAGTACTATGAGACATTGGATTTAAAAAATGTTTTATTACACACGGTAAAAAATTAGAGCATTTAATTGTAGAAGATCGACTACAGCGTAGGATGGATTTCCGGTTTCTGGGAAGCCAATTCACCAGTCAGGAAAATTCACCGATGACAACTAATGATGTCACGGGCGGAGAATTTTTATTTTATTTTTTTTTAATTTAAATTTCATTGATAAACCCTTACGGGTTACATACATTTAACAAAATATTTTCACTTTTAAAATTGACATTCTACTGTTAACATTAATATTTTTAACATCTTTTGTAAAGGTTGTCTGAGTCTTTTGTTTAGTTTTGTCTGGTAGTTTATTGTATAATTTCAGTCCATGGTTTATAAGTCTCGATTGTCCTTTTCTCGTTTAAAAAGATTGTATATGATATTTTTCTGATATTCTCGTATTGTGTTCATGTTTACTACAGTTTTTTTCAATATTATGTATCTTTTTTGGGTGATACCGTGTATGTTGGATTTGATCCAACATACACGGTATCACCCAAAAAAGATACATAATATTGATAACAGTGACCGTGAAAACCTTCGCACCCAGTTTTTTTCAAGTTTAAATTCTTCAAAAAATTATAAATTAAATTTTCTTTTAAAATTACAAAACGTTAAAAAATCAAATCAATAATGTGATACACTAAACATATTTATTTTAGCTTGGTTTAATAGACTATTAACTAATAAAAAAACCACTGAGCTTCCTAATTGAAATCGCTAAATTAATTTTAATGAATTTGACATGCTCAAAATATTATTAAAAATAACTTGGTAATTGCATATACTTCCATATTGTTATGTTATGTCTGGCAAAAAGTAGCTGGTCAGCACCATGCGAAGAAACTGATAAAAGGGTGCTCGCAAAGTTTCCCTATTGACCTAAAAAAGCTCAGCCGAAATCAAGTGAGGGTTATCACTAGAGCCCGCCCAGGGCACTGCAGATTAAAAAAACACCGCGCTAGAATGAACCTTTCCGAAACTTCTAAAAGTAGATTCTGCAGTGCAGATGAGGAAACACCTATACACATTATGCGGGATCTGGAGCGTGCGGCCGCGGTCTCAATTTGGAACTAACACTATATTCATCCACTGTCATACTGGGAAATTAGAAAAAGGTGATTGTGCTGACCATGTGTATTTGATTGATCACAAACTGACAATACTGTGAGTGAGGGGTACAATGAAAGTTTTATAAATTTATTTGTTTTGTTATTTTCGCAGTTTGATTGTAAAGAAATATTAAATTTTCGCTTAATTAGTTTAAAAAAAATAAATTATATTGATATGCGAAACTGAAGAAAGACTCAAGTCTTTATGAACAGTTTCGGGAAAGGGGTGGATGCTTTCATTGTATACACATTACGTGAATGTGATGCTTTACATCATAAAAGGAGCCTTATCGTCGGGGGACCACTGGTTAAACCTGAGGATGTTAAAAAGCTTGCCCCCTACCTAATAGCCCGATACTTAACGGATCTGGGCTTGGAGGGGGAGATTTAGCAAAATGTAAACTCTCGCCTTCCAGGCAGTAGCCAGGCTCTTTATAGACTGGACTTAGACGGCGAGAACTATTCACGGGGACCCGTCACAATAGATCTTCACAGGTCCCAGTGATGTCAGGAGCTCGCATAGCACTGACCCCCACCACTAAGGATAAGAAGAATACTTCCATATTGCTTCCGCAGAAGTGTTTTAGGTATAGTTAAATTACAAAATTCTCTATTATTTAACTAAGCCAAAAGTTTTTTTTTAAATCTGCATTTTTTGTAGGTGCCACAATTTTTTATCTATTTTTTGTTATGAAATAAATTTACATACAAAAAAAATATGGTTACAAACCTTAGTCGGGCGAGGGCAGTGGAGAGTCGGAGAATAGCGAGCAGGTTCCTGGCCGAGGTGAAGGTCATATCTCTAGAATTTCTGGCTTCTTTTCTCAGCTCCACGTAGGAAGCTAAACACAAAATCAATCTTAATATTAATGGGATCAATTAGAACCAGTTAGGGATACATTATTATTTTTTAGTAATGTATGAATAAATAAATAAAAACATTTCTCGCTATAATGTATGCCGAAACACTATTTCTTGTCAAATTTTTCAAAATCACAGACTTCTGCACTTAAAGCACTAAAATAATAGCAATTTAGGAATACTTTCTGATTAAAATTTATTTCAACAGAGAAGGTTTTTGAGAAGGGAATATAAAAGTCTAGGAATTTACAGGGCTTATGACCTGTCATCAACTGGTTTAAGTGGACACTTTACACACTGTGTAACATTCACCGTTCTGCTCATGTTTGAATATCCACATTTCCTCAACTCTTCCATCTGTTAATTTATGTAAAGTAATAATTGTTTTGTAAAGTAAACTCTTCCATCTGTTGAATAATCTGATGGGGTGGCGCTTTTAAAACAAATATTTTACCAGTTGAAAAAATACAAAAATTAATTATAAAAGTTATTTTGAAAAAACCGTCTACTTTTCCCACTGTTCAATTATTTAAAAAATTTAAGGTTTTAGATATAAAATTGCTATATAAAAAGAATTTTTTTCTTCAAATATATAAAGATAAAATAAATAGTAGTATTTCTAGGTCTCAAAATATAAGTACGCGACCTAGAACAGGTGGTAATATCTTAATTCCTAAATTAAAAACAACTACTGCACAACATCATTATACTTACAGAGGAATATTTTTCTTTAATGTAAAATGAACAAAGATAATAAAAAGTACAGCCAGGAATACAATATATTTAAGAAAGAAGTAAAAAAATATATCTTTAATTCTTTTTTATGTAAAACACTGTTTAAAAATATCGTTAATATCTTTTTTGTAATTTATATATGTTATTTTAAAAATATTATTGATTAAAATAAAATAATCTAATGTAAGACGTCACTCCCCATTATGTACACAAGAATTGTTTATTTCTTTTACGTAATGGGAAACGTTAATGTAAATATATGTATTTGATTATTGTAAAAAATTGTATTTAGTTGTAATATTGTATTTTAATTTGTTATCAAAAAAAAATTTTAAAAAGAGCTGAAACCTTTATCACGTGGGTGAGATTCATCCGGCATCCCTCTCTGTTGAAATAAATTAAAATATGAATAATTTATTTTATTTTACTGACCGACAATATAGTCTGTGAGGTCTTCGGGAATTGTAGGGGTCTTTTTCTTGCAGAGGGAAACGTATCGCCTCATAAGCCCCATCTCCAAAGCCTTGACACGCGATGGTGGCTGCTTGCTATGAGTGTGCACGTATGTGATGTGACGGGCCAATTCCAGATCCTTATCTCTGAAAAAACATTTCAGAAGTTACAGAGATGATGGGATGCGATTAAAATGATCATGGTAATCAATAACGCAGAAATCACGTAAGTGTAGACTGTTGCAGCGAGTCACATCTCGCTGGAGGGTGTGATCTATAAAACGCTGCAAATGCCCAGTTGCATTCCACCGGCAACACTACTGACCATCCAACTCGTTAGCGTCCACGCCCCAAACCGTAGGCAACGGGATCACACTCATGTATAAAACTTTGAATAACATGATAGATTGCCCTAAGATTCTGTCACTTATTAATTTTAGAGTCCCAGTAACGCAGACCAGAAACCAATCTCTTTTTAAAACTCATTTGTAAATAGAACCTGCCATATGTGTAATCAAAAATTAAATTGTATTGATATTAATAACATATCTTTAACTTCCTTTAAAAGTGAAATTTCCAAAAATAATTCAAGTTATGATGTTGCGCCTTGAATCCGCAGCCTATATTATGCAGGTTATGTGCAGTTCTGTATGTAGGCACATAATAAATGTACTCGTACACTGTATGGTCAACTATAGTTGTATTATTTATTGTAATGTGCAACTGTGTGACCAATATTCATTTACATTTCTAGTAATATTATAAGTTTTGTATGATTAGTTATTTTATGTTATGTATAATTTTTATGTGACAACATTTACAATAACAATATTATGTGGAAGCCTCTAATTGGACTTTATGATATGTATTTATGGTATAATTGATTCTTATAAATGTATAAATGTCTGTTGGCTTTCCAATGAAATAAAATAAAATAAAATAACGGTGTGATCACAGCAGATAACGAGAGGATAAAAGGCAAGTTTCTGGCGACTTAAAACCAGAACCAACCAGCTAAAGGAAGGTAACCCCGACAGAAAAATCCACCAGAGAAGGCAACGGCAAACTACTCTGGTCATATCATTATGTACCCAATCGCTACAGCCAGTAGGTACATCAATAAACAGTCGTCCTGGCTGCGGGAATATGAACGTAGCGTAGGACAAAAATGCTTTCACTGCAGTGATCGCCAACGTCGGGGGAACCCGACAAGGCACCGGAAGATTAAGAATATATAGTTTAGACTTGGAGTTGTCTGGATCTTGTGATTCTGTTTGGTTTATGTGCTATTGGGGCTGTGAGTATCGTATGACTGTTTGATGGTTTCATGTGCTGTCTGAAAATACATTCCTCCACTTACCCGAAACCGTTTTACAGACCGTGGGTCTTCATGTGCTGTCTGTGAGTAGTTTTTGAGTGCGTAGGTGAGAATTGAATTAAAGAAGGAGAATAAACATTTTTGTTTTTAATAACTTTTTTTTTCTTTCTACTGAACTTAGACAAGTAGGAAATCTTAGAAATTAAAAAAGCGGTTCATAATAAGAAAAAAACAATCATCATCATCATTCCCTTTCCGCACATAATGGTGCATAGGGCACTGCATTGGTACACCAATCGCAGAGTATATTGATCATTTTTGTTTAAGGTGATCAGTCTTGCGCTTCAGGTACCAGTCTAGGGACAATGAAATATTTTTAGTGTAAAAAACCCTTTTAAATAATATTTCATATCAACCATGCCGGGAATCAAACCCAAAACCTCTTGCATGGTGGGCAAATGCGCTGACCATTACACCACGAGGCCGACTAATAAATAACTAACGACTACCTAATAAATAACCAAATAAAAAATATTTCATTTAGTCCACTCTTATCTAGTATTAAAGACCGTATCCATTTCACTTCACACTTCCCATCTTAAGTACAACATGACATAAAGACTTGACTTATTGGCTATGTATAGAGGTAGGTAATATATTTAGAAATCCTGTAAAAAATAAAATAGGATAGAAATCATAAGTATACCTTGATAAAGAAGCTTGTGTAGCTGAAACCGGTCAGTAGAAAAAATAAGTGATTACAAATGAAGTTGGTGTACATTTATTTTATTATAATGAATAACCATCAAGTCAGTGCTTCAAATAAGAGTTTTATATTACTTTATACCTGTTTGGCTTATCCTGAATGAGCCAGAGAAGGTCGAACCGAGAAAGCAGGGCGGCCGGCAGTTGGATATTTTGTTCGATGGAGCGTTTAGGATTGTAGCGGCCATATGCTGGATTGGCCGCGGCCAATATGGACACGCGGGCATTGAGACAAGTCATGATACCAGCCTGTCAATTTAATGAAAAAAAATTAGAAAAAACAACTTGGATACTTTATTGAGATTTTTTTTGTACAGCAGGCTTTGAGGCCCAATTACAGAGGTAAGTTACAACACAGTACACGCAGGCTTGAGAAAAATCACATTTTAATTTTTGTGTTCTTACCGGTAATCAAACCCAGAACCTTCTGTGTGTGAGTCAAGTGTCTTAAACACTACACCACGGAGACCGCCAATTTTAAAGCCGAGGTAATTATTTTAATTCTTTTGTACAACACGGCATTTATTTTTTGCCTTTTTTTACTTTGAGGAAGTTCAGTGCTACAGGAAATTAGATACAAAAAAAAATTTCTTACACATTGTAAAAATTAAAGCATATAGTTGTACGGCAAAGTTTCTCAAAAATGTATAAAAAAATCATTTTGAAACGTCACATGTACAGGTGAACACGTACGTGTTAACCAATCAATTATAGCGATGTGATAGATTTCCTGTTTCCGGGTAGCCATGTTTTTCAACGTTTAGCGTGTTTTGACAGGACGGGGTTCTACTTCTTAATGTCATACAAACTCACCGACTTGAACGCATGATGTCACAGGCTGTGTAATTTCAAAATTATAAAACTTTAAAAATCATAGCGATGATACATCAGCATGTAAAAAAAATATTTTTGGCTTATTTTAATAGATCATTAAAAATGTTTTTTTTTTTAAAAACTACATTAATTCCTCATTCACACAGTTCTGAAACAGGTAATTTTGAAGTCAATTGAAATTTGAAGTCTGAGTTTACGCTCGTATTGAAAATTTGTGAAGTTTGGCCTACACTACACAATTAAATTTTTATTTTTATATAATGTTTTAATTCGAGCTGCAAAATTTGTCTTCCAATAAAATAAATACCTTCGCAATGCTAATGGTCTGCTGCTCCATAACCTCGTGGATGGCCGTCCTATCCACCTCTGCCATCTTGTCAAACTCGTCGATGCAGCACACTCCCTGGTCAGCCAAGACCAGAGCTCCGCCCTCCAGCGTCATCTCCCCGGTCACCGGATCCTTCATCACGGCGGCTGTGAGGCCCACCCCGGAACTTCCTCGGCCTGACAGCAATTTTATTTATCTTATTGACAGAATCGGCTGTGTTGTTTTGTTATAAGTGTTACTAACTTTTATTCTGTTTAAAGAATACTATTATAGTTACGGGAGAATACTGACAAGATTGAACAACTGCCGGGCAACCATAGATCAACTCAGATGCAACCGAATCAGCAGATTTCTTATGTCCCCCACTGGTTGCGCACGCGTTAATTAAACAATTATTTTTTCCGCGGCTAAATTCAATAAGCAAAATTGCCCACAATTTTAATATTAAGTTTACTATTAAACGTTAAATTCGTATTTTGTTACCTACATTTAATACAGTAAAACTCCTTTTTTATGTTTTTCAAGGGAGCAACAAAAAGTGAGGAAATGAAAAAAAATCTAGACTAAACCGTAAATATACTGGCAGGAAAATTGTAATTGTAAAAAATTGGCATACATAATTGGGATGTTGAATATTTTTGCCTATTTTCAATGATTTTATTAAAAACATAAGGCCTTACTTATTAGATTTCCTTATACCAGGTTTATATTAAGAAATAACTATACCCAGATTAACTATTTATAACCGATATAAAAAAAGCTTACTTATAAAAATATTTATTACCTAGAATAACAATTCACAGGTTATTTCATGCTTAATTTTATTAAAACAGTCAACACTGATATGTGCGCGCGCATGCGCAGTAACTTTTATAACACAAACAAACGTCAAAGTCAAATCGAGACTACTGTCAGTGTAATCGAGAACATGGAGAAAATCGTTAGAAAAAGAAATCAAAATTAAGAAGAGGAAAAGGTAAAAACTAATTCTATAGTTTATTTATGTTTCTTTTTTTATCACTATTAATTAAAACACATACAAACATACATTTCAGATATTATTTAAACAAATAATTAAAAATCACTTGAATCGCATTGACAAGGTCGCAGGACTTTGAAATTGTTTAAAATTGAAAAAAAAAACTGATTAACTATCCATTTTGATAACCGAAAAATAAGACTTTTGACAGATCGCGTGCTTATTCCAGCGTTATACCACATAATGTGCAGGTATGGGTTTCTATGGTCGCTATCCCAGATTTAAACCGAGTTTAACTCTACGCGAGGTTTATAAGTAATACTTTTTGCTATACCATCATTATTCTACCACTATTCTCAAGCTTAACTTTATACCCGATTTATAAGTAAGGCCCATAATGTTTTAGCAATATTTTTATATTTTTAAGTATAACGAAATGGAAAAAAATGTTTATGAAGAAAAAAACATAATATATTTGCAATGTTATTATTAGAACACACATAACAATATGTATGATATGTGTGCCCTACTTTAAGATTTAATTTTTTTTTTTAAATATTAACTCTAAACTAATATTTATTTTGCATAATAAAAATTAAGTGCGAATCGATCTCGAGTGAAGCCGGTATAAATGAATTGGTGAAATTTATTGTAACAGAAAAGGAAAACATTTTTGAGAAGAGAATGTGAAGTCTACGTATTTAAGGACTTATGACCTGGCATTGGCTAAAATAATTCAGCCGTATGAATCTATGAATCTTCAATACCAATTTAATTACTGTTTGAAACATACCTGTAGTGTACTGAGATCGTGGAGCTAGCCTGTCTATGTAGCCGAGGAGTTGGGACTTGGCTACACCGGGATCACCCATGAGACAAATGTTGATGTTGCCACGAATCTTCATTCCTTCAGGACGCCTAAAAGTAAAAATATCGTCAAAATTAACCACTTACGTCAGAATTTCTGTGAGAAAGGGTGTCTAAATTTTGATGGATATTTTTAAATCACCTACATATCATTTTACAGAAATTATACCATCTGCACTGCTGGGAGGAAACCTGAAAGAGAAATGAGATGGATTTTCTAAATCTATTTCAAACGGGGTGATGAGTCTAGCAATATTATATAATAATATTCACTAAACTCTAGGTTGAGAAAGCTGTGTCATCTATTCTGCTCTCTTAGAGACATTCTGGATATTGACACTCTCAGAAGTGTGTTCCAAGGCAACCTATGGAATAGCTGGCTGGGGGGGTTGTGCGGCATCCATTTTCAAGCCGCTCATAATTTCACAGAAATTATTAATGAGAATAATGTTCCGGCGCCCTCCAACATACCTGTCAGAACAGCGTTCCAATACATGAAGGTGCTGGATATGAGACAACTGTACCTAAAAGAAGCACTTACACACTTCTGGTCAAACAATAAGGAGAGGTCTCAGCAGAATGCCCGTACGAGGTTTTCCCAGAGCATGAATTATGTCATACCCAAAACCCGTACGACTTTTGCTCAGAGACATCTCTCATTTATCGCACCGAGTGTTCAATATTTTGGAAGAACGTATTAAGCTCTCAAGGACAAAAATTATTTTCAAGAAAGGAGTTAAGGATTGGATTTTCCTTAGTGGGAAACTCCTTGATGATTTTCCAAATGCTTGAGTTTACTGTTTACCATATTGATGTGCTATATATATGTTTTTTTCAATATTTTTTATAATTATTTTTTATATTTCTAATCGGATATTTGTGGTGATATACTCATGTGTCTGTGTCATAAAATTGCTCGTCCCATCTCAACACAGGACTTTTAGCCCCATGGAGTTGGGACTTATTGTCTCAAATAATGTACAATAACCTTATGTATGTAAATGAATAAATAATTAAATATTGATAATAAAATAATTTGGCTGATTTATAAAGTGCCATTTTTGTGAAAAATCACCTCAAGGGTGCTTTAGAATTTTATATGTAAACTTACATTCTAACTAAGCTTAAGTTACATAATATATTTTCTGGTTTAAAATTGAGGGTACGATAAACTAAAGAAGAGAGATTTAAGTTGAGATCTGAACTGACTGGGACTGTTGATGATTTGTAAGTTTGAAGGCAATTGGTTCCAGACAGAGGGGCCGGCAACGGCAAAAGCACGATCTCCGAATCTAGTGTTTGGGGAGCGCTGGATTTTGATAAGTTTTCCTCTGCCTGAATCAAATGCTGACCTAAGAGTAGATTTCCTTTGACCTGTATTTTCTCTAATAAGCCCAATTGGTATCTTGGAGCATATCCTGTATGTAATCTATGTATAAATGTCCAGTTGTCTGTCATTGTTCCTTAATAAAATAAATAAATACATGAACGAAATTTCTGAATATCATAATCATTTTCTTAATCAATATCATCGATAAATAATTCAAAATATAACTTTTATTGTTTGATTCACTTATCAGTGGGGTCTGCTAATAATTTTATTAATGATTGTAATAATTATTGTAATAATTTTGTAATAGTTCCCTGCACTTACAACTCGGTAAGCGTAGAGAAGTATGCGGACATGTTCTTTACTAATTTTTAAAAATAGTGAAGGTGAAGTGAATGAGTCAGGTAAGGTAAATGGGTCATTAACATCATGGTTTAATATTCCGAAAGGAGTCAAACAGGGATGTGTAATGTCACCATGGTTGTTCAACATATACATCGATAACTGTATGAAAGAACTGAAAGTTTTAAGAATGGGAGCAAAAATGAGTGGTATAACTGTTAACTGTCTTCTGTATGCGGATGATGCCGTGCTTCTTGCTAGCAGCAAAGACCTTCAATTCTTGGTAACAAAAGTCTACGATGTATGCAAGAAAAGCGATTTGCTTATGAACGTTGATAAATCGAAAGTGATGGTTTTTGAAAGGGACGAAAATATAACTAAATGTGATATCAGCGTGAACGGAGATATGTTTTGTGTGTTTTTTTTTGTACCACAACAGGCCAGGAGGCCCAATTACAGTGGTGAATTACATTACAGAACAACCAGGCTTGAGAAAAATCACATTTTTAAATTTTTGTGTTCTCGCCGGGAATCGAACCCGGAACCTTCCGTGCGTGAGTCAAGCGTCTTGACCACTACTCCACGGAGGCCGCCTCTGAATTCTGAATCAGGTAGAAGAATTTGTGTACCTGGGAAGTATGTTTACTAGGGACGGAAAGGCCGAGAAAGATATTGAAAGGAGGGTGAGTGCCGGGAACAGGGTGAACTAAAATCTACTTTGGCAAACAAATGTTTATCGCAGGAGGCTAAACTAGCAGTTCACAACGGAGTTCTAGTTCCAACTCTAATGTATGAGAGCGAAGTATGAAATTGGAAAAATAATGATGAAAGTAATCAAATACTTGAAGATGGACATGTCAAAAGTAGGAATAATCGGCGTGCGTGCATGAGAAGATGTATGAATGTAGAGGAAGCGAGGTCTGTATGCCAAGATAGAGTGTTATGGTGTTCCATCCTCTCTGCCTACCCCTACGGAGAAATGGCGTGATGGTTTGTTGATGTTAAAAATAAAGCATTAATAACAACGAGAACAAAAGTCCTCGAATGATTTGAATTGATTTTTAAACGAGGAAACATATAATACGCCATACGCCATTATTGCGTGGAAAGTATCCAGATTTGGAGCTCGGAAAAATTCAGATGGTGGAACTACTTTTACCTATCGACACCACCGACCAAGAGAAGCAGTAGGGCCTTCTTTACATCTTGGTGGCCGTATATCTCAGGAGCTAGGCTCTGCGCCAGTCTGGAGTAGAAGTCTTCCTCGGTTAGCTCTGCCAACTCCTCTTCTGTCAAGTCGTGGTACTCGGAGTCTTTGTCGTCGGATTGGTTGAGGCAGTTGATAACCTGGTAATAATTTTTTCAATTAATTTTTTTTATCTTTTTGTGGGACTTACCCGGAAACCAATGCCCACTGTCACTTGAAAGCAATTTGAATTGAATGAATTTGAAAAATTTAATTCGCTTAAAACTTTGAAAAAATAAGACATTTATGTTATAGGGAGCAGTAAGGTCAATTCTATATTTTGGTAAAAACAGCTAGACCGCTTTCATACAAAAAAACTGTATTAATCACCTTCTGAAAATAGTGTCAATTACAAAAATGGGATTTCTCAATTTGCAGAATACACCCACAGAACTAGAAAAATCTTTCGGTACTTTAAAAATCATTGAAACTGGTCAAATACATGATTAGATTCTTGTTTGTAATATAAAAAAAAACTAATGTATTCATTGTTTATCATTTTTTAAAGTAGAAAACATTTAAACTGTTGTGTAAATTTGATTATTCACTCTTTTCACAAAAGTGCTATTATCTCAGTTTCACTTATCTATGGCTAGCTGCTTTCTGCATAACAAGTTCACGTGATCCACCTTAAGGACAGTGCGGAAGATGAATAATACATTTCCTGTATGGAAACAATAAATAATCAAAACATCCAAATTACTGATTACCTAGCACGAATGTTAAATTGCTGACAGTAAGGGAAATGGAAAACGACCTCCATTCTCCGTTTGAAGTAAAGAAAACACTGTGGACAACTACTACAGTAAAACCTTATTTTTACGTTCTTCAAACAATTAATCTCGTATCATAATATTATCCTTGGCATTGAGTTTCGGAGCTATGCAATTTTTTTTTTTCTTGATTTATTTTATTGTTAATTCTTTACACTATTCTGTATGGATAAGGATGTGATATTCAACTTTGCAGGTTAAATAAATTGATTGATTTGGTGTTTATTTTGTAGAACTCCATATTTAAACTTATAATTAGAACTTTATATAAATAGAATGTTTATATAAATTTCCTCATAATATTTCAATCATGTTTTAAAATTAAAATGAACAGCAACCTATTATAATATTATTGATATTTTTTGACAACAATTTATCTAAATTTACAAAACTATAAAGCTTCATTAATTATCTCACAATACATACTTGTATGTCAATAAATACTTTGTTATATTTTCCCCGAAATTCAAATATAAATACCTAAATTCCCTATCACCTATTAAACACTTAGCCTCACCCTTAACCATCGGTTTTTCCCTCAATTATGATTAATGTACATGCTGTAGTTCATAAGATTATTTTTATTTTCTACTTAAGTACCTTGAATTATATAACTATATAAGGACATTCAATCCAAATAATCTTCACATTCGTTTGAAAATGCCCTAATAAGGCGAAACAATTGTCACGAAGTTTTTATTTTTATATGTTGATATTTGTAAAAATAAAATAAAGTGTTCAGTAGACTCAAATCAGTGTTTGATTTCTAATTATAGGGTTAAATAAATGCTTACATGAGCCTCGAGGTACGTTTCGCTCAGCAGTCCGCTGATCACTTGCTTGAATCCGGATTTCAGCAGCGGGAGGAATACTCCGGTGATGCTGACATGGTCACCTGGCTGCGAGTGGCGGGTAGTCTCCCCTCGGCAGTAGATGGTGAGGGAGCGAGGGATGTGGCCGACTGGCACTTGGTCAGACTGGGAAAAGATGATGACATTTTTATTCAATAACTGTTACTGGTTTTATTTCGGCATAAAGATGCAGAGACGGTAAGAAATCTATCCCTCATTTGCATTACGTTTTAATATTTTGATATTCTAGGCTTTATTTACAAAATTTAGGCATTTGATATTTTTACATATTGAAGCTAGATTACCAATCGTCTTGCAGCTACAATGTGCATGGACGAGTGGAACTCTAGCAGCTTAAAATTATTTCGATAAATTGACAAAAAATAAACACTGAGCAACAACAACAAACCATCACGTCGTTTCCCCGTAGAGAGGATAGAATGCCATAACACTCTATCTTGGCATACAGACCTCGCTTCCTCTACATTCATACATCTTCTCATGCACGCACGCCGATTATTCCTACTTTTGACATGTCCATCTTCAAGTATTTGATGGACTTGATCGTGCCATGTCTTTCTCGGTCTTCCTCGTTTTCTGCATCCATCAACATTTGCATCGTAGATCCTTTTAGCCGTTCTTTCGCTGTCCATTCGCTCTACATGTCCAAGCCAACGCAGCACCCCTTTCTTGATTCTGTCAATAATGCATGTCTCAGCCTTACACACTTCGCGGATCTTGAAATTTGTGCACCTATCATACATCGTTTTACCACACATTCGCCTGAGGGATCGCATTTCGACAGCATTCAACCTACTTTCATCATTATTTTTCCAATTCCATACTTCGCTCCCATACATTAGAGTTTGAACTAGAACTCCGTTGTGAACTGCTAGTTTAGCCTCCTGCGATAAACATTTGTTTGCCAAAGTAGATTTTAGTGCACCGTTCACCCTGTTCCCGGATAAATTGTCAAGTGTGCATGCATAAAAGTAAACAATAAAAAACTAAATAAATAAACCACCTTTACAACATTATCAACTTGTTAAGATTATATGGAGCATATTGATGTACGGTTGTGAGACATGGTGCCTTACCGAAAGAGATAAAAAAAAAGACTAGAGGCCTTTGAGATGTGGTGCTACAGAAGAATATTAGGAATTTCCTGGAGAGACTACATTACTAATGACGAGGTTCTCAGTAGAATCGAAGAAGGAATGCACCAAATCAAAACCATCTCAGAGAGGCGAGCTCAATGGATCGGCCACATTATGCACCATGAGGATCTCCTTCACGACATCATAGAGGGAAAGACAAATCACAGAGGGTGTCCCCGATGGGAATATTTGGAGCAAGTGTGCGAGGATTTGAACTGCGCCTCATATATTGAGCTGCGGGACATTGCTGCAAAACAATCCCCAGAATTGAGACTACAAAGAATGACATCCGACATCCACCCATCTTACAACTTACATGCTCTTGTATCTTGATCTCCTGGAACTTCATGAAGCGCGATCCGCGCGTCTGCAGGTACAGCCGGCCGCCAGACTTGTTGACGCGGCAGTCATCCGTGATGCACGACCCCAGGGGCGTGAAGGTCATGGAGTGCACGGGCTGATATGTCTCCGCCCCGCACTGGTCACACGTGTAAGTGGCCACGCACATCATGGGCTTCACCTCCGTGCACCGGGTCACAATACCTGAGGAGGATTATTATATTAATACGTCGAGCATGCAAATTGCTCAGTCAGTCTTTTTGTGCTGTAATTCACCACTGTAATCACGTCTCCTGGCCTGAACTCCTTTTTTAAGTTTTTTTTGTTTAAATAAAAATAAATATTTGAGTTCTTATGATTTACCCAAATATTTCATTTTGAGGGTCATTTTCAACGAGTTGTAAATAACTCACTATTAGAATATGGGAATCAAGCTGGAGTAGAGTGGGATTCGAACCACGGACCATTGAGCCGTGAGTCTAAGACACGAGCAATGGAACCACAATCCTTTTTTAAGGTTCTTCTTTTAAGGGAGCAACAAAAAAAAATTGCAAGGAAAATGTTAAAGTTATGAAATTAAAATAGTATGATAAAATTTGTTAATAGACTATCAAACTAAGCCCAATTTTTCAAAACATTATTGCAAAATCTTTAGTACTTACCTCTCACTGTTACAAGCTTTCCAATATGTTCAGCTTTGACCTCTCGAATGGGAAGAGATTTGTTAGTACTCATGTCCTTAAAGCCAACCTCACTAGAAAAGAGAAAATTTAAGTATGTGAACTGCTCTGAATTTTTATAAAGATATTAATTTTAGAGATGGATTAAAATATAAGCGTGTTTTTGGTCAAAGACAGCTTTGCAGATCAGGGCAGATCTTTGGCGCACAAGCGACTGGTTCTTCCATCATGACAACGCGCAACGTGGAGGAGGTAAAACAAAAATCGCCGGAAGGCTTAGGCCATCTCGATAAGTGAATTTAAAAATGTTTTGAACAATGGGAGGATTGTTTGCAGAGGTGCGTTGTGGTCAATGGAGAATACTTTGAAGGTGATCAAAATTTGGTGTAAAAATTTGTCAAATAAAGCAGTTATGACAAAATTCCCATTTTTTTTGGGTCCCCCTCGTATATAAAAGATTACAAAAAATTAAATCATCTGCACGGCAGAACCTACATCTAGAAGTTTTAGAAAGGTTCATTCTAGCAACCCTGAAAAGGGAAATCAAGTGAAGAAAAGTCCACCTCTAGAGTAGTGATTGGCACGTTCGCCTACTATACTTGAAGTTCAAGGTTTAGTTCTTTGCGGGGTTGATGTGAAATATGTTTTAATGATAATTTTATAATGGAATTCCACAGTCCCTAGAACGGCACGCCAGGCGTAAGACTGATCACCTTACCTAAACGTAAGAGATGATCGAGATGCGCTGCATCTGGTTTTTCAATGCAGCGCTCTATGCACTATTGAGCGCGGATAAAAGTATGATGATCGCTAGAATGCACGGACTCTAAACAGCAAAAAGTAGATCTCGGGTCCAGTCAAGTTGACCCCTACTCTGAGGGTGGATGGTGGGTTTAGGATTGTCTCAATTTTACTTACTATCTTCGCACAAGTTCTGGAGGGTACTTGTTTCGCGGATCTCTGTGCTCGGAAGGAAGGCGGTTCTGAGACTCCAGCATCAAGCGGTGCTCTATGTACACATCAAGGGCGTCTTTAGCAACCACCTTAAAAATGAATAAATCAAAAATGTATTTGAAAGGAGAAATGAGGGTAATAGACGCAAAATTATAAATCGACACTGAAGGTGACATGAGTTAGTGACATATTTGCAAAAAACAGATAACTTATTTTTTCTTATTTTTAAAATAAATAACTTATACAGAGCCATTTTTGTAATCTATTAATATATTACCTCAAGGGCGCTTTTCCTGACATCGCGTGCTATGCATTTATTCAAATGATTTGGAGAATATTTTGTTGCCCTTTGATAATAAGGAATATTTTTGTGTTTTTTTTTTCTTTTTTAATTACTTTAAAATGGCGGCCTCCGTGGTGTAGTGGTCAAGACGCTTGACTCACACACAGAAGGTTCCGGGTTTGATTCCCGGTGAGAACACAAAAATTAAAATTGAATTTTTCTCAAGCCTGGGTATACCGTGATGTAATTCACCACTGTAATTGGGCCTCCTGGCCTGTTGTGGTGCAAAAAAAAAAAAAAAGTACTTTATAATTTTTTGCAGAACATTTTCTTTTCTCTTTCTTATGTTACACAAAAATATTATACCTGTCTATTTACTATAGCGAAAATTCAAAAACAAAACATTTCTTGTATACCCACGAACAGGCCAGGCCTCTGCGGGATTTTTTGTTTACTATTTTTACTGTCAATATGTATTTCATTGCTATGTAATTATCCTTTATTTTTTTAATACTCTGTTTACCTTTTATGTATATTGTAAAAAATAAAAAAAAAGTATAATTAGTAAAAAAAAAAGGTATAAAAATATAGTTATAAGCATTTTCTATTCCCTTTTGTACATAATTTGCGCTTGGTCGCTTACAAACAAATAAACCACTATTACGCCGTTTCCCCGTAGAGGGTAGGCAGAGAGGATAGAACGCCATATCACTCACTGTCTTTGCATGCAGACCTCGCTTCCTCACATCTTCTCGTGCACGTACTCTGATTGACTTTTGACATGTCCATATTCATACATTTGTTGAATTTGTCCATGCCATGCCTTTCCCCCTCATTTTCTGTATCCATCAATGTTTGCATCGTAAATCCTTTTAGCTGTTCCATCACTGTCTATTCGCTCCGCATGTCAAAACCAGTGCAGAACTCTTTTCTTGATTTTGTCGATAATGCTAGTCTCAGCCTTACATAGTTCACAGATCTCGACATTTGTGCACCTATCATACATTGTTTTACCACATATTCGCTTGAGGGATCGCATTTTGACAGAATTCAGTCAACATTGTTTTTCATATTCTATACGGCTCTTATACGTAAGGGTAGGCACCAGAACTTAATTATGAACTGCTAGTTTTGCCTCCCGAGACAAACATTTGTTTGTCTAAGTAGATTTAAGTGCACCGTGTACCCTGTTTCTGGCACTCACCTCTCACCTCCTTTCAATATCTTTTTCAGTTTTTCCATCCCCAGTAAACATACTTTTTAGATACAGAAATTCTTCTACCTGACACAAAATGATCTCACATTTTGTTATACTTGCATCCCTTTCAAAAACCATAATTTTCGATTTTTCAACATTCATTAGCAAATTGCTTTCATTGCATACATCGTAGACTTTTGTTACCAAGAATTGCAGGTCTTCTTTGTTGCTAGCAAGAAGCACGGCATCATCAGCATACAAAAGACGATTGACCATTGATATTTAATCTTGTAAGTGAAAATTCTTGATGGAAGTTTATTGTAATTTATTATATAAATAAAAGACGAGTGATACTTTATATTGCACCTATAGGCCATAAACTTGACAAACTAGAAATTCTCGAAATTAATAGATTAAAAAATAAACCCGACGTAGAATTACTTAATAAACAGATAAGACACATGCATTCTCCATTACTTTACCCATTGTAATATATTTTTACAAATGACTTTTTACCCTTTGTGTTTCAGAAATCATAATTGACAAAAATCACACTCAGGAAGGATGGGGCACTAAAAATAAAATACTTAAACTCATTAAAATAGCATTATATCAACTCATTAGTACCCCAAAAAAAATAATTTGATATTATCCTCAAGATAAAAATATCTTTATTTAATTTACTTTCATATAATTTTGAATTACCTATCCTTACCTCTGTTTTGTATAAATACATTAACTCCTTAATAAAGCGGCCTCCGTGGTGTAGTGGTCAAGACGCTTGACTCACGCACGGAAGGTTCCGGGTTCGATTCCCGGTGAGAACACAAAAATTAAAATGTGATTTTTCTCAAGCCTGGGTGCTCTGTGATGTAATTCACCACTGTAATTAGGCCTCCTGGCCTGTTGTGGTGCAAAAGAAAATGTAAATGTAAATAAAGATAACAGTCTCGAATATGTCGCGAAAGCGATGAAACCGGTCACTGAATATTCCAAATTTGTGGATTAAAGTATCACTTGTCTTTCAATTCAATTAATTTATTTTAAATTTAACATATACATCACAAAAACAAAAATATATTCAATACGTACATATTATGAAAAAGAAAAAAAAATACATGAAAGAAACTCGAAAGAGGCAGGTTGGTCCTGAATATCGGAATATGAAACAATCTATGCTGACGCTGTCTTAGGTCAGGAACATACAAAATAATGCTCATCATAATTTCAGAATTATCAATCGAACCGCGCAACAATCGATAAAAATGTGTAGTCAAATACAAATTCCTTCTAGTCTCTAAACTGTTGTAACCGAGCATACCCTGGAGAAACTCGGTCGGGTAGAGCCAAGGATAATACCTGCACTCTCTCTCTTTTATTTATTTGATAAATTCATATTTAATCTTACAGTTCTGTCATACAGTTATCGATGTAGACGTTGAATAGCCACTACTTAAGGGATGTGAAACTACAGTGTGAATGACCCATTTAATCTAACATAATGTGCTGTCCTTGTACAGTGAGGCAATAGCCCGTACCAGATTACCATTCGCTCCTTACTCAAATAAAACTTTCCACAGTTAAAAATTCATATCTTCCGGCATTCATTAAAAATCAATACCTTCCAGCCAACCAACAGTTTAGAGATGTTGATTTCTGTTATAAGATGTCAAATATCATTGTCTTTAAACAGCATGATATTAACTAGAAACGGAAATTTTAAACTTACATCATGTTCTTTATATTGTGGCAATAAGTCGAAAACAACATCGGAAACGAGGCTTGTATAACGCCTCGTGTTTCCAATGGCTGCCTGAGCAAGGTCTTCGTTGAAATCGCGGAGATCGTCCAATTCGACAATGAACTGAACCTAAAACAAAAGAAAATAAACATGCCGAAATTTTGCAATAAGTAAAAAGTTTTTTAACCGTCCAAAATCGATATTTACCTGCTCTCTGTGTGCTAATTTCGTCAGTTGAAGAGCGTACTTGAATACTTTCTGCCCTTCTTCATCAGCAGCACAGAATTCCGAAAAAAAAGACTTGAAAGATTCTGAAACGAAAATGACATTTTTACACGCTGATCAAGGTAAATAATAGTTTTATAAGGTAAAAAGGTTATTCAAGAATTACAGACCTCTATCAGCTGCATAATCTCGAGGATGTGCCGACATTTTCACTAGATTTAATGGGTATAAATTATAAACGTAAAAATAATTTACTATAACCAAATACAAACACGACTTCCAACGCTCGCTGTCACTTTTGGCGGGAATAAAGTTTCATAGAAAATAGAACGAAAACAAAAAATGTATGTTGAAACTTTTTAACGGATCTCTGGTTTTACGGCTGTCAAATAAATGTGCATCACCTACTTATAGATAATAGTTTTTTTTCTCAAATTTTAAATATTGCCTAAAATCGTAATTCCGAGAAAAAGATAAAAAAATCTAGGTAGCAACTATGTATTCTGAATTATCAAACCTCAAATTTTATTTAGAAACAAAAAAAATATCAGGAGTAACCTATCAAACATTTCGTGATTATATTTTACGATATCAACAATGTGGAACAATTTTTTTTAATTACGTATGAAGCCTATCTAATCCTTATAAAATGTTGGTAAAAATATGACTTAATACCGAACAAAACGACAGTATATTATAACTTGTGTTTGTGTAATCTAATTATTATCTACATTCATATATTTCTCATGCATGTTTGTTGATTATTCTGACTTTTGGCATGTCATTATCAAGTATTTGATGGATTTGGTAATGCCACGTCAACCAGCATTTGAATTATAAATCTATTTAGCCATCTTTTCGCTCTACATGTCTAATGCTAATCTTAGCCTTACGTGATGCACGAATTTTGATATATTTTTTCAAGAATTAACGGTACTAGTACCTTTTACATTACATACATACATAAGTATTTACAGTGGAGTATATACAGTAACAACTTTTTCAATGCTTACTTAGAAAGAACATAATTAAAATAAAATATTGATTCCTCACTAAAGTGTTTTACAAGTAATTGTTCATAAGCTGGAAATTTCAATAAAAATATGTCACCTAAATCCGAATGTTTATTACCCACCGCATGTAGACGATTCAGTGTGCATATGCACATGTGCATCTATTGTACACAGTTTTACCACACATTCGCCTGAGAGATCAAATATCAACTCTATCAGACGCTCTCTTAGATCGACAAATTAGCGAACTGTTTCGCAAAGCAAACATTTGATCCATACATCGTCTTCATTCATGAAACTGCTCTGTAGTGTATATCCCACTCCTTGGTCACTTTTGTTCTACTTCTCTTAATCAGTATTTTCCTATACATTTCGCCAACAGTGCTTAATTTTCCTTGTACAGGCATAACAATAGCCCTCTTTCGATCTGGGGGAGCATATTCCTCCTCTAAACATCGATTAAAAAGCTTTTGTAGTCATACAAAAATTATTTCACCACCCCCCCCTTATAAACTCTGCAACAACATGGTCAAAACCTTGCGCTTCTCCATTCTTCATATATTTGGCAGCACTTCTTTAGTAAAACACATTATTTATAAATGGTATAATTTATTTCTATAATAATTTGTACAGGCCACACTATAAAGATACACATTTTCAAAAAAATATGAATTTATCAAATGCCATGAGAATAATAAATTAAATCATGGAAAAAAAAGATACATTTAAACTGCCTTCACTTTGTAAATTATTGAATGTACAGCAAACATAATAATGTTAATGTTCATATTACAACAGAAATGGAGAGATTTTGATAAGATTATGGAAATCTAGGCATTTAAAAGTTAAAACAATCAGAGCTGGGCCCCGATTACAATGGGAAGTTAACAGAGTTATCTTCGACTGTCTATAAAGAAAAACTGATAGTTGTGTACGAAAATGAGTATACATATTTGCATGAACATTTAGAGTATCTTCGTCGGTAACCTATAATTGAACATGTTTAGAAGAAAAAATTGTATGCATATTCTGCTTTTCATACAGAAAACTCAATTTTACTTTGTAGATAAAATTGAAGATAAATATCAACTTCCCATTGTAGTCGGGGCCTTGGACCTTACAAAGGCTCAGTTGGCAGAGAGAACAAGGCACTTGCTTACAAGAGAGGGGAGAATATTGTGCTCGTATTAATTTACGAATGTGTATATTTCCCATCCCTTTTCAGTAAGTGACGGGGCACTAGATCCTGTTAGATCCGGCGCTGAGAACATCTGTCCGAAAAGCAGATTCATGAATTTGCCACTGGACTAATGATGCACAACAACAAACCATCACGCCGTTTCTCTGTAGGGGTTGGCAAAGGTTTAGCAATTGACTCGTTCACTGCTGACATTGCGCGAGGCGCGTTGACTGTTACATGCCTGTGCCTAGCGCGTTGTGTGCCTCATGCTATTTGCATTTATCTCAAATTGATGTGCCCTGTTATTTTGTGTCATTTCTAGACTCAGCAAGGCTACATTCGGTCATAAAAGGTTAGCTTATGTTTGTCCGATGCTAGATAAGTTATTTTATAAACTATTGAATTTAAATAAGTCGAAATTCTCAGCATGGCATAAATATTTAAGAATTTTATTTGGTAATGAATGTGCTAAAGGGTTAACCACTCTTCTATCATCCATTCATTCCACGTATCTTAGTATTCTGAATTTAAACTAGAATTGTTGTTGGTACATCATCATCATATCCTTATCTGAATAAAGTGGTGCATAGAATTGTTACTGTAAGTGCAGCAAATCTTAATATTTTTTTTTGCAAAAAAGGTAAGATGATTAGTCTTGCTCTTCAGGTGCCCGTCCAGGAACTAATGTAGTGCAGAATCACCTTTAGAATCAATCAAGTCCACTCTACCAGGAATCGAACCAATGACCTCAAGCATGGTAGGCAAACGAGGCGGATTTATCTGTACTCAATTTCCTTTTCCAGGATTTTCACTGAGAGTAGCACTCGAGTCGAAAGCACTCGTCCAGTGTTCTGGTTCTATTTCACACTCAGAACTTTATTCTTCGTTGCCCCTGACACCTGGCTTGAACACGTGGTGTGGATGCTTTAGGAGAGCCTTAACCCCCCTGGAAGGCCGTCGATGACGATTTTTCGGCTTTTTCGGAATGTAATATTGATGTGGGAACAATGGGGTCTCTTAGAAGCATCTGGTGATGTCCACATTTTCCACTTCGGAGCAGATGCGGAAAAAGAAGTAGTGTTGTAGTTGGCGTGTTCTGCTACCATGCTTGAAGTCCTGAGTTCAATTCCAGGCAGGGTGAATAAAGCGTACTAAATTCGGTCAACGCCCATTTGCTGTAGCAGGCCCTATGCCATGGAAAGCTCTTCCAGCAAAGGTGCGAAACTGTGAGAGTGAAATGATATTTTGAAAGAAATTTAAAACCCACCTTGGCCTGTATTACAATGACAACAGTTATCTACAAAGTAAAATTAAGTTTACTGAATGAAAAATAGAATATGTATATTTTTTTTTATAAACATGCTTAATTTACGGGTAACCGACGAAGATAAATATTTTTTTATACAATTATACACATTTTGGTACGTAAATTTCAATTTTACTTTGTAGACAGTTAAAGATAACTTCCTATTGTAATCGGGACCCTGTTCTCTAAATCAATTTAACTAATTAAGAGAACAGGTTGTGGTCCCGTGGCTAGTGTCTCGGGCTCACGGATCAAAGGTCCGTGGTTCGAATCCCACTCTACCTCAACTTGATTCCCATTTTCTAATAGTGAGTTATTTACAACTCGCTGAAAGTAGGTTTGAGGTCTTGGATTAGCATGGAAGGAGCAGAGAGATTCTTAAAAAAAAAAAATTAAAAATTCATACTGCAAATAAATCATATTTTTGTAATTTCAGCATATGTTAATTTGGTTTTTCTTTTATTTTTCTTTTCTTTTCTATTCATGGTCATGTCATACCATATATATGTGCCATAAACTTTTTAATAAAAGGAATGGCCCACGCTCAGACGCTGTAGTCTTTGTGGTCATTTTTTCCAATACATGTCATAGCTTAATTTTAAGATGTATTTTTCTAAAGTGTATTTTTGTAATTATATTTATATGTAAATAATATATGTATGGAAAAATAAACAAATAAAAAAAAATATATAAAAAAAATGGCCCTCAAAATGAAATATTTTGGTAAATTATAAGAATGCAAAAAAAACCCAAAGCGTGTGAAGACAAAATAAATTGTTTTACTTAAACTATAAATTTTAAGTTAAAATTAAATTGATATGCATAGAATCACTTTGTAAAACGCCCTTGAGGTATTATATTATAAAAATTACTCTATATAACTTATCCACAGTATTTTTTTTTATTTGAATTTGGTTCGCTGCAATATTTCATTGTTTCTGGACTGTCACCTGAAGCAAAAGATCACCACGCTGAATTGGAGCATCAAAGCAGTGGCGCTTTGGGGCAAGGACAAAGATTGACTAATGATTTGGACGATTGATATATCCACTCTTGTTTTGGTTTATTACTCAATAAAGCCCTTCATCCAGGTAAGAATTAAATTCATCGTTCTCGACATCAGGAGGGGCAGTTTCGATGCTGACTTGTTCTGTTTTGATAGCCGAGGATCTGGCCTTTGTGTCGAAGAAACTGAAGAGCTGGTTAAGGTTTATAACGGAGTACGAGGATTGAGAGAGGGCGTCTTCAACGGCTTCTTTCAAACAGTGGAATGCAGAAGTGATTTGTGATGATACTTTTGATTCTGAAATCATAATAGTACATATAAATATTTTTTTTTAAACTGACAAAAATGTTGGCGACAGGTCATTTTATCAACTTGAATAAAGTTTTGTATAACTAGTTAACTGTGTAGTTTAAGTTATATAAATAACTAATTTGACTAGTTGATATAACTAGTTTCAATAGTTATTTAAATTATTAAATTTATAATGGATAACTTATATAGCGCCATTTTCCTAATATAATAGCTCAAGGGCGCTTTGAAAAGTGATTATATAAATCATCATCATCCTCATTCCCTTTCCGCACCTAATGGTGCACAGGGCACTGCATTGGTTCACCAATTGCAGCGTATCTTGATCATTTTTGTTACATGAAGGTAAGGTGATCAGTCTTGTGCTTCAGGTTCCAGCCTAGGGACTGTGAAATATTCTAGTGTAAAAACACCCTTTTAAATAATATTTCATATCAACTATGTCGGGGATCGAACCTGAGAACTCTTGCATGGTAGGCAAATAAATAAATTTAATTTTAACTTTTTGAATTTGTAATTCAAGCAAAAATAAATACTTTGTTATCACATGCTATGGATTTATTCAATGATTTAGATTCTTGCAGAAATAACTGCATAATTTGACTAGTTAAATTTATATAACTACATTCCTAGTTTTCTAATATTTAACTAGTTTCCCAGTTAAAGTTATCTAAATAACTTCAGTATTACTATATTTTTACAATATTTGAGTTTGTCCAAATGTTTGTAGATAAAAGACTGGATTTCACCCCCTCTGGAGTCATTAAGATTAACAAATTACAACAGGGATGGAGAATACCTTAAATAAGGAAATATGGAAGTCTAGGCATTCACAGGGGTTATGACCTGTCATTAGCTGGTTTAAGTGGCCACCTTACACACTGCAACATTCACCATTTTGCCCGTGTTTGAACATCCATATTTCTTCAATTCTTCCATTTGTTGATTTTAGTGAAGTTAAAGAGCTAAAACCTTTATTGTTGTGAAGAGATTCATCTGACTGAATTATTTCACATACTAAGAAACGCCTGAAAACAATTTTTCAATTTTCATTTGGACAAACTTAAATATTGTAATGAAACCGACTGGTCAAGTTTAAAAATTGAAAAATTGTTTTCAGGCGTTGCTTAATATGTGAAATAATTCAGTCAGATGAATCTCTTTACAACAATAAAAGTTTCAGGTCTTTAATATCACTAAAATCAACAAATGGAAGAATTGAAGAAATATGGATGTTCAAACGTATGCCACTTAAACCAGCCAATGTTCTCCCTAACATTTGGACCAACTCAAAATATAATAATTCTTCATCTCTGTTGTAAGTTGTTCATAATTTGACTAATTTAAGTTAAAAAAAGAACTAATTTGACTAGTTTAAGTTACAAAAAGAACTAATTTTACCAGTAAAAAAACTTCCGGAAAATGTGACTTTTTCTAGATATTTCGCTTTGTGAAAATGGTACTCAATTTTTCTCTGGTTTAAAGCCAGAAAATTCTCATGTTTTGTAAAGCAAATAAATTAAATTTATTAAAAATGTAGTAAATCCATTGGAAACACTTAACAATGTTTGTCTTTACTTACTTTGTGTGTTTTGTTTATTGAGATCAAACAAGTAATGGAAAAAGCTTATTTGGTAGTAAAGGTCCTTTTCTGTATATTCCCGGAACATAACTCCTTTCTCGCAAAGGTTGCACAGTGGATAACCTCCAGCGAAACACTGCGGCAATCTAGCCGTCCGATTGGTGCAAGCTGGATCCTCACAAATCAACCAATTCTCATAATACTTGGCGTTATAACTCCGAATCTGCTTCGTCAACTGATTCAAAATGGTCGGGAGATAATCTACAGGGCGTAGGTTGCATTTCTCATTGCAACAATGATCCAAAAACGTAATGAAATCTTTATCTGTCTGTCTGAACGCCTCCCGAACTTTATTTTCACTTTTGCAACTGTCACTTATGCATTTGAATTTAAAATCGACGCACTGTCTGTATTTTTCTTTTTCGTTTTCAATTTGGTACGTGTCATCTTCGGTTGTTTCGCGTTTTATTGATTGTTTGTAAGCGCTTGGGTCTAACCCTAAACAGTCTGCGATTCGTGATGCATCCATACCTTCGATCGGATCGCAGATTCGAGAAATGACTGGATGCAGTTGATGCGCCAAGTAATAATTCACGTCAACTTTAAGATTCTCTGTATTTTTCAATTCTTCTATATGATACGCACGTTGCATCGCCGGATTCGTCGTACCATCTTCGCAAATAAGATACGGAACTATGTCGCCCTTCTTGAACTTCCTGCCACTTTTGCTGTTTAATCTCAAAGCAACTTGCACATGCGGCTGGCCATTTTTGTCAGCGTACTCGTTTGGGTTTTTTGTCAACTGTTTCGTTATCGTTAGCATGGAGAGTGGCATTTTATTATCTTTTAAATCATCATTAAGTTTAGCCAGATGTGTTTGAATGCTATCGATTCTATCGTCTGGAAGTTGTTCGGAGAGGATCTGATTCAGGATGAATTTTCCGGCTTCTGCAGCCAATTGGGACCAATCTCTTCGAACAATATCGAGGCCTTTGAGTTCCTGCGTCATTGAAAACTCTCCGTTTTTGTTTTTACTTATCAAAACGGCGGCGTACTTTTTCTTTTTTAACAGCAGCAAATATCTGAAAACGCCGTCAATATCGAGTTCAACTTGTCTATATTTCTTGTTGATTTCTTTCTTTATCTCATTTCCTATTTTGAACACTTGATCGTAATCTAAACAGTTTGTGTTGATCATAATACTGTCTGTATCACCGTAAATAACGTCATAATTCAATCTTTGAACTAGTTCTTTGGTATTTATGAGAATCTCTCTCCCTTTTAATGTGACGAGTGCGGCGAGCGGTTTTGCATAAAATCTAGAGTACGTAAAACCCAAACAACCATACATAGAATTAGCCGTGAGTTTAAGAGCCAGCTGTCTTATATTATACTGCATACTTAGTTCTGGAGTTAGATCCGGAGCTTTCATCAATTTCTTCACCTCTCTTCTGCTCTCAACCAACTTTCTTATCTGTGTCGGGAGTATACCTGGATCAACATTGGACTCGGGTAGAATCAAATCGTTGATATCTTCATCAGAAGAATTAGTAGAATTGCGTTTGATCGTTGTGAAACAGATATTATATTCCTGAATGATACTCGGGTACAAAGAATTAAAGTCCATTAGTAAAATAAGACTGTCGTAGAATCCCTTTTTAGGGTCTAGAACCAAACCTCCGGAGTAAGCGGGCTTTTTCCTGGTTTGTGCTTGTTTCTTCGAGAGATTTTTAGTAGTTTCTTCTGCATCATTACCTTCCTCTTCTTTGACTTCTTTGATCCCTTTTTTTCCCATCACCTTATCGGGGACAATGTAATCTTTCTCGTTGAAAGCGTGAAGCAGAAGAAATTCATTTCGTTCAGATCTTCCGCCCATGAGCGTCCTAGACATCACATTGCCAGCAATTTGAGTGATTTGCAAAGCTAGTGGTAAGACATTCAATTCGCACATCATTTTTAAAACGTACGAAGTATCTTGCATTGTTAGAGAGACTAATTCCAAAAGATCTCTACTTGTTTCGTAATATTTGTAGATATCATCGGGAATAACTTCATTTCTAGATCCTTCCGGCAGCTTAAGAACATTAGTGCATAGTGTTTCTAAATCGAAGCTTCGCGATCTTATCAGCTCCATTGCTGAAATTTTAATATCACATACAAGTCTGCCTAAAAATGCATCTTTAGCCGCGAATTTTCTCAATGGCACGACGGTTCTCTTCAGTCTTCCGAGCCTCGACCAGTTAGGGATATTTTTGTCGAGAATATTGCCGATCAGGAGGTCCTGTTGGAATCCTTGCAGATCATGCCCGACTACTAAATCCGGATCTATCTTCCAGAACTGGACGAGGAAGTAGTTTAACAATTCGCGCTCTGATTCGCATTTGGTTAATTTTGTTCCTTTGTACTGCGCCATCGCTTGCTTCAAATCCATCGGCCATATTTCATTTGTCGAGCGAGTGAACACTAAAAAAAATATACAAATGAATATCTTATGAATTAAATGACCAGAAAGGAAAAAAATATACAGATTTAATAAACATATCGTCGTGATCGTAGAACAACAACGGATGTGCAAAAAATGCGACATTGACTTTCTTTTTTATTCGATCTAGAAAAGGGTGTAAAAAGAAACTTTTTCGCCTTTGAACCAAAAATTTAACGTAAACCCAGTAATTACAGTGCACGTATAATAAAAGACGCAATTGAAATACACAAACACCCAAATAACATAAGCAAAGATGACAGACTCAAATTAAACTCAACATGGTTGACAGTACCACATACTACAAAAACGAATAGAAATGTGCCTACTGCCGACTGCGCCACAGTACAAATTACTAGTACTTAAACACATACTATTTACTACAACACACAGTTTACACTGAAGATGGCTCCTGCAATGGTAGCCGAAACATAACAGTGATTGTTAAAACCTTCGCACCTATTAGGAAAGACTTTATATTTCATGTTTGAAACTAATATATGTAAATAACTAACCCAAGTATCAAATTATATACTTTTATACTTATCAAGTTCTACGATCATGACGATTTGTCCTTGTCTTTTTTAACTCTTAACCCTTGGGAAGCGGCTGTAACATATGTTGCTATCCTACGTTCCATACTAGATTTCCTTCCGTTCAACGCGAACGTAAACAATGTTGTTATGCTGGCGTTCGGCGGTCGATAAAATCTTTAGCTTGATCCCTATGACGTTCCCACTCAGATAAGTGTATAGGATATTTCATGCTACTAATGCCATCTACGGTTTACCAACGAAAATTATATGTTTGTTTACTAAAAATCCAGATCTAAGAGATCACTTATTCGGGTCGCGAACCTAAGAAAACAGCTAATTAGTTTGAAATTCTGGCGGGTACAATTCGACCAATAGTGTCTCGCCGGGCTCTTCCCAGTAACTACGTCAGTGTAGCATAGTGCGCGGATAGAATATGCACAGCGGCGAATATTTTGATTTGCAATCTGTATACTTTCGAATTTGTGTAGGTCCCTAATTAAATTTAGTTAAATAAGTGACATTACAAATAATTTTATCATACTATTGTGTAGTGGTGGGTGTTTTTTGAAACAAACATTTCTTCATAATAATAAAAATACGTGTGTACTTTTATTCCATTTTTATTTATAATTTTTACCAGTGACCGGGTTTTGTCGTGACCGACATCGTCAAACTGATGGGAAACTATTTTTTTTTCTATGTTATATGCAAGTGCAAGCAGGAAAATTTGTGTTCGAAAAACTTTTGTTGGTGAACCGTTTTAAAAATTACGTTTTTATTAGTAAACAAAAAACGAAGTTTTAATAATTGTTAAATACATTTAGAGTATCGAAATTACGAACGATTGGTTAATTTAAAATTATATTTTTTCAATATTGTATTTATAATGACGTCACAAAATTTGGTTGACGAAGAAATTGCCGAAATAATTGGAGAATTGGACTCCGATTACGAAATATTTTCTGAGGATGACACAGAGGTAGGTGATGTTGATTCCGATATGGAAACAGAATCTGTTGAGGACCGTGTCGAAGAGAGGGGACAGTTAAATTCATGGAAATCTGGACCTTATATTCCCATAATACATGAATTTGATGATTTCCAATCGGGTATTACTGTCAACAGCCTCTCCAGTAATTCAATTGAATGTGATTTTTTTGAACATTTTTTAAACATTCAGATAATGAGCACTATAGTTTCAGAAATCAATAAATTTTATGTATATACATATACAAGGAAAGAACAAGGGCCAAGTTCTCGCACACACAAATGGAAAGATATCACTGTTCCCGAATTATATCGTTTTTACGCACTGTCTATGGTGATGGCGAAATGTAAGCATTTATCTATTAAACAATACTGGCGTACCGATGACTTGTATTTTTATCCAATTTTCGGAAAAACAATGCCAAGGGATCGGTATCAGTTAATTTTACAAATGTTGCATTTCTCTGATCCAAATAGTCCCCCGTCTTCCGACAGATTAAACAAACTTAGGATATTAATAGATCATACGAGAAAAATGTTCAAAGAGACAATGGTTCCACACGAAAATTTATGCATAGATGAAAGCATGATAGCATTCAAAGGAAGATTATTGTTTAAGCAATATATTCCGTCAAAACGACACCGGTTTGGAATTAAATTATTTGTGTTGTGCGATGTGACAACCGGATATATTTTAGATTTTATCATCTACTGTGGAGTAGGAACGGACATAGTAGATGATCAAAATTTTGGAGTATCCGGAGCTGTAGTCACAACACTTTTAAAAGATTATATTGGAAAAGGGCACAATTTATGGTGTGATAATTGGTATTCAAGTCCGGTATTATTTAAATATCTTCATGCAAATAAAACTAATGCGTGTGGGACCGTAAGAAAAAATCGAAAAGGCTTACCACAATTTAGAAAATTGAAAAAAGGGGAAGTAGAAGCTAAAAATGATACTCCATTATTAGCCCTAAAATGGTGTGATAAGAGAGAGGTCCATATGTTGACAACAATGCACGATGACTCCATGGAGCCAACTGGAAAACTACATTATCGCACAGATGAGCCCATAATTAAACCGAAATGCATAATTAATTATAATAAATGTATGGGAACAGTGGATAAAGCTGATATGATGCTTAGTAACGTAACATGCATGAGGAAATCTTTAAAATGGTACAAAAAGGTATCATTTCATTTTATAGATTTGTATTTATTAAATTCTTTTTATTTATTTAAATCAGTAACCGGCAAAACAATATCATTTCCAGATTTTCAAGAAAATGTTACAACGCAACTATTAGCGAAATATAAAATACCAATTATAAGGACACCACATCCCACAGTTTCGACAAGCCGGACTCCACACAGAATTTTTCCAAGGGATATAATGGATCACATTCCCGAGTTGATTCCGCCGAACCCTAAAAAAAAAACGCCGCGAAGACATTGTCATGTTTGTGCGAACACAAAATTAAAACCAAAAAAAACAAAATTAACTCGATACTTTTGCTCTCCATGTAATGTAGGATTATGTCTTAAACCCTGTTACAAAATATACCACACGTGTGCGAAATTTTAATTCCGTTCCATCAATAAACATCAATTTCACCCCATAAAATGTTATTATTAAGTGTTAAAGAACATGTCAAGTGTCGAAAACCATAAAATAATCAGTAAAACCGTTTTAATAAAAGCTTTCCAAGTGTCCTAGTACAAACGAAAAATACGTTTTGTTAAGTGGCGCAGTGTTCCAATATCACTGCTGTCCGGTATCATATGACATTCAAGATGGCGGTACAGTTTCAAGTGGTAAGTGATTTACTATGAATATTTTTTGTTCGCGTTATCTTCCTTAATTATGGGACTGTAATGTTTATTTTAGTTCTCCAAAATGTTCTTTAAACAGTTTAGGTCTTCTCAAGTTTGGTAATTAATTTATAAGTGCCTTATTCATAACATAATCATGAAGATAAATATTCAATCAAAAGTGGCCGCGTGAATGGTTTGGTGAGAGATTACAAGACCGTCGCCCCACAAAGGTTAAAGACTGTGCCGAAAAAATCCCCCTGGAAATGGTGCTGTAATGTCATGTCAGATTAAGCAAAAGATGTGATATTTTGAAATTAGGCTAAGGTCCAGTCATTGACTTCTAGGTTAAGAAAGCTGTGTCATATTTTCTGCTCTCTTGGAGACATTCTGCATATTGGCACTCTCAGAACTGTGTACTCTGTTAAATAAAATAAATAAATATAGGTACACGACAGTCCCATTTAACCTAATTTGATGGGACCGATGAGGTTTTGATTAAACTAAAATTCGGTTAAACCGGAAAATATGAAAATGTACCTATTCAAGATCAAATATAAAAGAAAGTCAAAGTTGCATTTTTCACACAACTGTCGTTGTTCTACGATCAGGCGAAATGTGGGACAAAAATTACTATCTGCTGGACTTAAACACTACAATGACCTACCTGACTACTTAAAAATTAAATTGGAGACAAATTTGAAATCGAGACGAGACAGAACATGACTTGATCTAATAATATGTTTATATAATTTTAACGGGTTTTAAATTTTTTAAATATGTAAAAAATATCTTACCACAAAAATGGTTATGAAATGCTGGATTTGGTGCGGGTTTGTGTATTTCGAAGCCATTATTTACCAAACAGCTCAACATGGCTATTTTGTTCAGTCGAGTTTTGGGATCCATGACAATCCTCGTGTTGATCTGAATGAAAACAGATGAAAATTAACTAATGTTAGCAAACACCACCATGTCCAAACATGCAGTAAAAATTAGGTTAATAATATTTGGTGATATGTTGGAGAATTGGTTGTATAAGGGGAGGGGGTGGTGGTGACGGCAGAGGATTGGGAAGGGGAGGGGGCAGGAGGTTGAAAATTACCCGATTGGTTAGTTTTTAAAATAAAAAGTGGGCTATATTGAAAAGATACTTGATTATTGAACTTTAAAAAAACTCACAGTAGCAATCACCAAAGGCGGAGGTGGTAGATTTTCGCTCCGGAGAACCGTAATGTCATCGGGCTTGAGGCAGTTGGCTTCCATTTTGCACCAGGACAACTTGTTGGAAACATTCTCCGGATTCCGTATTTCCAGCCAGCACGGTCCCTTGATCTTTTGTTCCAGAAGGAAAGTCTCGAGGGAAGATGTGCTCAATCCAAATACATGGGAGAACGTGAGGTATGGTTTGTCCGTTGGGGGAATAGGATAAGTTGCCTGAAATAAAAATTAAATTGGTCTATTATTATAATTATTCTGTGTCTGGGCGAATAACGAATGCAGTTGTGTGAGAAACAGAACCAGAATCCTAGGGAAGAATTCAACTCGATGGATAACAATGACATACGATTAAGAAGTGGGCTTATTCATTGCATGCTCGAGGTCCTGGGTTTGATTCCTGGCAATACTGACATGAAAGAAAGCATTCTTATGATTTACTCAAACGTTTTCAATTTTGACATAAATTAATAGGTGAAATAATTAATAAATAAAACAATATGACATGGAATAGATTGAGAATATGTACTAACCGCATATTTAACTTCGAGGTAATCTGACTGGGCAGGAACATTAGGTAAATCAAACGCATAGTTCTTTACCACTTTTCTAGATTTGAATTCTTTAATCCCGAGTTTACTCGACACCTTGGCGTTGAACTCTTCATACACATCCATTATGGATACTGGATTATCTCCATCTTCCTCTAGCGTTATTGGATCCAGTTTCTAGAATAATATGGAAACTTTAGTAAGAAAAAAATTGTGTACATTCTTTGAACAAAAAATATGATTGATGATTGATACTAGATGCGGCAAAAAGCACCCAACGTGTGTTCCATTCGATATGGGTTCTGGAGCTTATCTTGTATTTTCACTGAAAGGAACGAGCCGTGGTGCTCCCACCTGCGCGCGGCTTACGACATTGTAGAAACCATCAACAAGTTTAAAAAAAAGTTAAGTAGAACAGTATAAACCACTGAGTAATATAATGTACTTTTTTGTTTTTTGGACAACAGGCCAGGAGGCCCACTTACGGTGGTGAGTTGCATCACAGAACACCCAGGCTTGAGAGAAAATCACATTTAATTTTTGTGCTCTCACCGGGAATTGAACCCGGAACCTTTCGTGTGTGTGTGAAGCGACTTGGCCACGGAGGCACGGAGGAAGTTGAGTTTTGAGACCCTGGAACACTCCATACAGCCCTGATTTCACTGCCTCAGACTCATTGGACCACTCAAAGCTTTGAGAGGTGTTATTTTAAAACAGGAGTCCGATGTATCCACAAATAAAAAAATAAATCTATACACTTGTAAAATAATATATTGTTACATTAATCACAAAATTTAACATAAATAACAACAATAACAAACCATCACGCCGTTTCCCCATAGGGGTAGGCAGAGAGGATAGAACGCCATAACACTCTATCTTGGCATACAGACCTCGCTTCCTCTACATTCATACATCTTCTCATGCACGCACGCCGATTATTCCTACTTTTGACATGTCCATCTTCAAGTATTTGATAGACTTGATCGTGCCATGTCTTTCTCGGTCTTTCTCGTTTTCTGCATCCATTAACATTTGCATCGTAGATCCTTTTAGCCATTCTTTCGCTGTCCATTCGCTCTACATGTCCAAACCAACGCAGCACCCTTTTCTTGATTCTGTCAATAATGCACGTCTCAGCCTTACACACTTCACGGATCTCGACATTTGTGCACCTATCATACATTGTTTTACCACACATTCGCCTGAGGGATCGCATTTCGACAGCATTCAACCTACTTTCATCATTATTTTTCCAATTCTATACTTCGCTCCCATACATTAGAGTTGGAACTAGAACTCCGTTGTGAACTGCTAGTTTAACCTCCTGCGATAAACATTTGTCTGCCAAAGTAGATTTTAGTGCACCGTTCACCCTGTTCCCGGCACTCACCCTCCTTTCAATATCTTTCTCGGCCTTTCCGTCCCTAGTAAACATACTTCCCAGGTACACAAATTCTTCTACCTGATTCAGAATATCTCCGCTCACGCTGATCTCACATTTAGTTATATTTTCGTCCCTTTCAAAAACCATCACTTTCGATTTATCAACATTCATAAGCAAATCGCTTTTCTTGCATACATTGTAGACTTTTGTTACCAAGAATTGAAGGTCTTCTTTGTTGCTGGCAAGAAGCACGGCATCATCCGCATACAGAAGACAGTTAAAAGTTATACCACCCATTTTATATTAGTTATATTAAGACTTACATATTCTCTGGGCAGTAAATACAATCTTCTATCAATATTTCGAACCGTCACACAGCAAGAAACACATCCAGCACTGGGGTTACAAGGATCCACGTAGACTTTACCAAAGAGGAATACAACTCCTGGTTTCATATATCGATCCTCCCACGCATCCCACCAGTAAAATCGCAAAACCTTATCATTATCCTTATTCGAGACAACTGGCAAATTGGTGCACTCGTAATTAGAGGAACTTGCCACAGCAGTATCCATATCAGAGCCTGACCATCCATTAACAACCGATTTGACTTTAACATGATCGATTTTACAATCTGCCACATCTTTTTCTTTGGCGTCAAAAATATCCAAATTAGATTCGATGAAGTCGTCGGCGTTTAATCCCTCGACGTCTTTAATTGCTGAATTTCCGTCGGAGAGGCGTTCTGATTTTGGCGGCTTCTCAGGTACTGTGTCGTCGAAGTCAATGTCGTCAAAATGGAGGTCCTGGGTGTTGAATTCTTCAATTTGTTGCGTAGCTGTCTCGGGTTCGATTTTGATTTTGAAGGATTCAGGTTCCGCATTCTTTTTCTTTTTGGGTTTTTTGGGAGAAGGGACGTCAAATATTTCAAGATCGTTGTTTGCCTACAAACAATAAAAAAGGTTCCTACTTTAGTTCTTTTTTGAAATAACATTTTCTATTTGGGTATTTTAAACATTTACAGTAAAACTCCAATTATCTGGATTAATGAGTGCCAGATGTTATTCGGATATGCAGAAAACCGGATTGACCATTAAATTAAGGAAATTTTCTGAAAGAAACCGTAAAAATGACTAAAAGATCACATTTTTATTACTTTTGAAATCATCATTCCATGTCCGCAAGTTGGAGCATATGGTGTCCACGAAGATCCTCCAAGCATCTCTACCGGCTGCCAGTTCCTGTGCATCGTCCCAAGTCAGGTTCGTGTCCCTTAGTTCTGACATGAACTGCCAAGGAACAGTCAGCAGTGGACGTCCAGGACGTCGAGAACTTTAGAATCGGGCTGTGGTTCTGTGGCTAGTGTCTCGGACTCACGGACCAAAGGTCCGTGGTTCGAATCCTACTCTACCCCAACTTGATTCCCATTTTCTGATAGTGAGTTATTTACAACTCATTGAAAATGGCCCTCAAAATTAAATATTTGGGTAAATCATAAGAACGCAAATATTACTTGAAAAAAAAAAAAAAACTTGAAATCATTTTTGAGAAGGGAATATGGAAGTCTAGACATTTACAGGGCTTATGGCTTGTGCCTACTTTGTGTACACCACAGTTTGTTAAGTGGCCACTTAAACCAGCCAATGATAGATCATTTTATTTTTGCTCCTTTCTTTGTGTAAAATGCATTTCTGTCTTCATATTTAAAGATGCACTTCTGTTCTTTCCACTTTTATACTAATGTAAAGATGATATTTTTGATATTTTTATTTTTCTTATAAAAATCATTTACATATTTTTGCTACTTCTTTGTAAAATACATGTCTGTCTTTATTTGTATATATGTATGTAAAACATGTAAAAGCCCAAAAGGCGTTTAAATAAATAATAAATATAAGCCTACTTAAGCATGTCCAACAAAGTCAATTGCTTTGACGAAAAAACCTCGTTTACAAGCAGCGAGCATATCTCCTTTATTTTCATTTCCTAATAAGGATCCGGATATTTAGCAATCCAGATGACTAGGTTCGGACCAATGGAGTTAATAAAATGTTTTATAAAAGCTCTAGAAAGTTAATTGAAGTTCCAGAACCAGATGGTTGAGATACCCTGCGTTTGGATAACAAAAACATAAGGGTATAATGTTAACCAAGGGATAGGGGCAAATTGATGATCATAACAAAGGGACGATGATGATGATTATGATTGTGTTATAGTCCTTAAAATATAGCTTGATTAAAATGACAGCTGCCAAACTAATGTGACTAGTGGTGGGAAAGTACTGATTACTGACCATGTACTGATCAAATTGATTTTATCAGTTTTTTCATCCAAACATGAAACTCTATTTCCGAATTGATATAAAAACGCAAGAACAAGCCTATTATAATGTATAACAATTATTCACCAAAAATAAGACATTTTATACTTCTTTTCATGAACAACATCAAATGAATTATTTTTTTATTCGATCGATTTGCATTGATTGATCAATTTGTATAATTTAACATATTACAACAGAGATGAAGAACATTTCAGAAAAGGTAATATAGAAGTCTAGGCATCTACAGGGCTTACGACCTGTCATTGGCTGGTTTAAGTGGCCACTTTACACACTGTGTAACATTCACCATTCTGCCCATATTTGAACATCTATATTCCTTCAATTCTTTCATCTGTTGATGTTTGTGAAGTTAAAGAGCTGAAACCTTTATTTATGCGGGTGAGATTCGTGTGATTGTTTTTTCAATTTATATACTTCTTCATGGACCAGGTGAATTTATTCAGGCGCTTTATTTCAGGCGCTGCCTAGTATGGTGAAATAATTCAATCACATGAATCTCACCCGCATAAATAAAGGTTTCAGCTCTTTAACTTCACAAACATCAACAGATGAAAGAATTGAAGGAATATAGATGTTCAAATATGGGCAGAATGGTGAATGTTACACAGTGTGTAAAGTGGCCACTTAAACCAGCCAATGACAGGTCGTAAGCCCTGTAGATGCCTAGACTTCTATATTACCTTTTATGAAATGTTCTTCATCTGTGTTGTAATATGTTAATGTTATCAGCTCCCCAGGGAGTTGAATCCAGGCCTTGTCTACAAAAATTTGGACAAACTCAAAATATTCGGTTTTTTTTGGATTTTTTCAGTATTAAAGCTGATTTTATATAATTGTGTGGATTTATATTTCGAGCATTGTATTAAAAAAATTAATTAACACGCCAGATACTAACGATTTTTTGTGTGTCAATATAAATCACTCCTTAGACCTAACTACAAAGTTATGTCGTCACTTTTGCTGACAACTGTCATTCTAATCAAGCTATATTTTAAGGACTATAATGATAAGTCATTATATATAATTAATTTTACTATACAAAATAGTACATATATTCTAAATACCTCAACTTTGATTTCCTTCACCGGTTCTGCTACTTTCTTGACGGAGAACGGATTAACTGGTTTAGAAGAGCTAGGCTTTGAAGCACTGAGGTTCTTGAAGTAGTCCTGAGCTTCCCTCTTACTATGCTGGACAAAGTTTGAGGATCTGAGAACATTCAAGTTTGACTTGGAAGCTGTCGATGTCTGAGGAGCGTCTGACTTCAATTCTGACATGATGTCGAGTAGAATGTCATCGTCTGACAATTTTACTTCCTGTAAAAAAAAAAACATTATTTTGAGTGTGTTCAAAGCGTAAGGCTAATATATAATATATATCTTGCTCAACGACTTGATTATATCTTATGGAGTGCATTTTTGGGGTCTCATCTGGGTAAAATTTATGATACTTAGGTGAGACTGTGAAGGGAGAATGTACCAAATAGCCTAATCCGTGAGGCAAAAGTGATTCTATAGATGTATAAATTTAATTGAAGCTTTTAAATCTATAATTTCATTAAAACAATTTATTTTGTTATTGACATGCTACAGATTTATTCAAATGATTTAGAGAACAAGTGGGTTTTAAGATTTTTCCGAAAAATCACTTCACTCTCACAGCCTCGCACCTCTGAGCGTTCACTGTATTTAGTGCACTATTTGCGTGGAGGTATAATAACCTTTTCTCTCGCCGTAGACGTAGCTGATCTAAGCGTAAGACGCCTATCAGCTAGTTCATCTGGAATGCATAGTTCCCTCAGATATTCGGGAGCTGAGTTGTGCAGTGATTTATACATAAGCCAACAGAGTTTGTATTCCACTCTCTATGGAAAACGTAGCCAGTGTTATTTCCGAAGTAGTGGATTGTGTGGAATGTGTTACAGGAAGGTATGGTGATCAGACTTACGCTTCAGGTGCCAATCCAGGGACAATGAAATATTGCAGTTCAAAACCACCTCATAAACATATTCTATATTTCTCCCAGAAATCGAACCCAGGACCAGGATAGGTGAACACGCTAACCAGTACCCTATGAGGTGGACTTTGCTCCACTCGATTTTCTTTTCCAGAATTTTTACCTGAGAGTAGCCATCGAATCAAAAACACTCGTCCGGGATTCTGGCCTATTTTACACACAGAACTGGATTCTTTATCTGCCCAGACAGATACACAGATTAATTAGATAAATGATTATTAATACCTCTTTTTTCTTGCCCGTCATATTGCTCAGCATGTTGCGTATATTTCCTTTGGAAGAAGATTCTCCATCAAGGGGCGCCACCCGAGTTTTGCGCTTCTTGGCACGCTCCTTCTCCTTGGAGCTCTTGCTGTGCGGGTCCTCATTTCCCTCATCATCGTCGAAGATCTCCCTCCCGTCCTCCACATACCCACAACCGTCTGGAGATAATTCATTAAAAATATATCATCCCCGTAATTTGAATCCAACTTTAGTAACTAAATGATAACTTTACAGGAGACAATAAAAACTTTATAAATCATTAATTTAGTATGAAACTTTAGCGGTTTTTAAAATATTTTGTTTGAAGGTATATCTTTATTTATTCATCATGTTACATACATTTTTTGTACACTTTGCCCAGCTAACAAGGGTACATACCCCCTTCCAAGCTAGGCAATTACATTTTAATACATAATAATAATTTACAAGTTAAAAGAAAGAACAGACAAATAAAATATTAACTTACTAGTATACACATATTGATACATACACATATATATATATACATATATGTATACATATACATATATATATATACATACACATATATATATATATAGATACACACTTACATACATACACATACATATACCCATGCGCATACATACATAAAAGATACAAAATTTAATGAATACATGCGAAATTTTATGATTGCCTTTTGTATTTTTTTCATTTTTCTTTATTTTCAACATCCAGTAAGAATCTGCAATCCGCGGCATGCATCAATCTCTCTGACTCCCTACGACAAATGTCATTAAAAACCGAGGTCAACACTTTCTTCAACTTGACAACACTCCCGCTTTTCCACAATTCTGACAAAAAATTGTGCACCTTCTAGCCAACATAATAGTGTATGCTTTTTAAGTGTTTAATCCAAACAAATGTAAACTACTGTACTGCTGCTACCTGACCAAGGATTACACATTTTTTTGAGACACGCGTTATTCAAAAAATGTGTTTTATGACTTTTCTGTCAACAATTTCTTGATTTTCAATGCATGCTATTTAGTATGGTAAAAGACATTCAATCATAATCTCAAACACAGATTTTTTTTACTTATGTTGTATTCAAATTAAGGCGACGATGTATAATAAATGTGGTTATATAATATTACAGTGATTTTGAAAAAAAAGTATTGGTTTAGTTTTGTTATTTCATTTATTGACCAAAGAGCCCCTCTCGCCTAAGTAGACATTTTTAAGAATGATAAATTATTAACAACATTTTAAATTAAAAATCATTCTTATACAAGTTTAGGGAGATAATAATAGCCCATTTTTATACTTGGAAATTTTCTGTTGAGTGAAAATTGGGATTATGCAATTTAAATTGAGTTTTATCAAGAAATATCTAATACGGTGGACGCCTACCATGCCTGAAAGTAAAATATTTGATAATGCAAACATGAAACACTGCGATTAAACATGTTTATCCACCTTTGGTGCATACTATTGCGCAAATCTAGAGTATTTCTAATCTAAGTCCTACCTTAGAAAAATTTAATAAATCTGAAATAAAATATAAGCGTTGATCGAACTCACCATCGTCGTCAATCCAATCATCATCTTGCCTTGCAAGAACACGATTAGAATATTCTTTTTCATCGACGGTATCATAAACATTCTCCAGGGAATCAATTTCATATTTTCGTTTTGATCCTTTCAATTGTTTCAGTTTTTCAAACGCAGCAAATCGCCCGTGTTTATCAATCTTCTGTCGTTTCGTTCTACCGGCTAGGTAAAAAGTAATGACATAATTGCACAATAGAAAATTTATAAAAGCACTGTTGACATTTAAATTTACTTTCAAAAACTAGAATCAATAAACAGCTAGTTGTATGCACACAATTTTATAAACCTAATCTTACCTGTAGGATCTTCCATTGCAAATAAAAATTCTAACGGATATTATATATGCAAATAAAACTAAAATACAAAAATCAAGAAAACAAGGCATATACACCTGGCATTTCACTTTGACAGATTAGAAACCGCGGGAAAGATTTATGTCTATGACATTTCATCCTGGCCAACATTCAGAAATAAAATAGTCATCGTTTACCAGCTAGCACCAATAATGCATTTAGCACCCAGCCTGCAATTTATTATTCTTGCATATTATTTATATACATACATACGCAATTCTAACTACTTTAAAACGTGAAGTGAATTATGTGTTATTGATAGGTTAGCAAAGTGAATAAATCTTCCCTTCAGACACTTCAGAGTTAATTGCATATAAGTGGGACGTGAAACATTATTTTATAACTGATGAACCTCATAAAATAAGTTTAAAATAAAATGAACGTAACGTCACCATGAACATTTAATCGAAGATTAATGAATTAATTGCCTTTTCAAAATTCAAGATCATTGACTAGACAATAAATAATCTGGAAGCTAAGGTAAACTTTCTCGTTTTGTAAATAAAATGTGAAAATTAAATACGTTTTTCTGTTGAACCGTTGTGCAACTAAACGAAAATGTTTATTATTTTCGCAACATAAAGTAATAAATAATTTATTGTTATGTTTGAATTGTAAAGTAGGTTTTTTTATTGTTTATTTTATGTGAAATTCATTAAACTTATGCCTAATGGACTGCATGATTTGTCACTAAAATATTATTTATCTGCAGTATATTTTTCCTGAAATTAAAATAATATATTGTTTTCGAATGCTGTGGCTCTCCGTGGCTTAGTAAATGCCTTTATACAGACGCTATTTCCTTACTAAACGCACTTCAGTTTTATCAAATGTTGCGTTGCCCCAAAAATTAAAAAAAAACAGTATAGCAAATCATAATATACATGCGTAATATTTATGTGAGATTCAAAAGGAAAACGATTTGGAAGATGAATTAAAATGCCATGTAGTAAACTCATGATACGTATCTATTTAATTATATGTCGTTATTTATAATCACTATATTTATTATTCAACGTTTTGAAAGCATTGAAAAATACAACTACCTACGTTTTTCAATTTTTTAAGTATGGCAACAATTATGTTACGTTTGTTTTCACCGGCCAATAGGAAAAACGGCGCGATCTACGAAACTTCGCAACAGATACAAGTTCGTTCACCCCGTGTAGCCTTGAGCTTGAGCTTCTGATGGTAAAAATAAAAGGCAAATAGCACTACAGGTTTGATACAACGACTCATCCTATATTGAGAACTGTCCTCTGTCATTCACCGTTCAGACGCATCCGGAATAACACCGGAGAAGATGTTTCTCCAAATGCGGCCGTGGTATTTCGCGACGCTCGCGTTCATTACGAGTGTTTTCTGTAATAGTTACAACATACCCCTTGAGAATTCCTGGAGCCCTGGGAGATATTACAGGCCGATGGATTATATGGTTGATGTGACGAATCGTCTCGGCATCTCTGTGTTACACGAACATAATTTTTTGAATGATAATAATATTGCGTTCTCGCCCTATGGATTGACGGGGATCCTTATAGCGTTGTACGAAGGAGTTGATGGTTATTCAGCTCTTCAGATAAGGGATGCCATGCGAATCCCCGCTGATAGAAACGTACTGAGGGTTGGATTTCGAGATATTTACAGGAGGCTAAGGGTAAGTACCTATACTTACATATAATTTGAATATTTTCAAAACTACCTTTTCAAACGATTTTTCTACTTCATTTTTTTTTGTAAACATATATACTAAAGTGTAAAAAACGCTCTATTGTACCACAATTTCCATTTCGTAGCACAGTTCTCAACAACTTATTGAAAATGGCCCAGAAATAACAATATTTTGAAAAGTCCTTAGAATGCAAAAAAACATTTTTTTAAAGAAATATTGAATTTATCAATAGAGGTATTTTCATAAAAGTTATAGAAACCCGTAGGTAGGTCGGCCTCGTGGTGTTATGGTCAGCGCGTTTGCTTACCATTCAAGAGGTCTCGGGTTTGATTCCCGACATGGTTTATATGAAATCAGAAAAATAAAATATTAAAATCAGTATATGACCTTCCGTATCCAACAGCAACTAGAGAACTTTTTAAGCAAACTAAGCAATTCAATATAACTGAACTCTTTAAACTACAATCATTAAAATTTATCCATAAATAAGCCACCGATGTAATTGTAGACGAAGAACTAAAACTTTAAAAAAATTGAGTAAACATGCACAAAATACGAGAATATCAGAAAAGTATCAAATACAACCTTCTAAAACGAGACAAGGACAGTCAACACTGAACCAGGGAATGAAATTATACAATAAACTACCAGACTCAGACAAACAAGACTAAACAAGACTCAGACAAACTTTTCAAAAGGTGTACAAAATATTATAAAATAAAATGTATTATTATCAAAAACAGGGTATGAATAAAACATTATATATTATTTTGGTAAAATGAATGTATCCGTAAGGGTTAATAAATAAATTTTCAAAAAAAAAATAAATTAAAAAGGGTGTTTTCTCACTAGAATATTTCATAGTCCCTCGACTGGTACCTGAAGCGTAAGACTGATCATCTTACCTTCATTTAACAAAAATGATCAAGATACGCTGCGATTGGTGTACCAATGTAGTCCTCTATGCACCATTAGGTGCGGAAAGGGAATGATGAAGATGATGATGACGTAGGTCTGTTAAATTTTTGAGAATGACATGTCATAAGCTCTGTATATGCCTAGACATTAATGTTTTCTTCTTAAAATGTCTTCTATCTCTGTTTTATAACGTCGCTACAAAAGTAAAGGGATGTATGTGAAATTTTATGAGATTTTGAGTTATGAATGTAATTTTATTTGTTCCTATTTTTTTTCTCCACCAAAGGCAAAATACTATTTGTGAAGGAAAACCACGAACATCGTATTTGATCAAAGAAAAAAAAAGACTTGTATTTGTAAACAAACCTTCAATCAAACTAAGCCGAATTAAAAAATATATATGTTTTTATGTATCGTGTGATATAGTTTTGTAATTTTTTAATTACGCCGCACGTGACGTCGCAATCTCATCGGAGAGTTCTGCTTGGTGTATTGCCTTCCTGGAAACCGGAAATCTATCATGGGTTTATCCGAGTGGACTTGTGACGTAGTTAAAAGTAGTTCGTTTTTATTAAAATATTTTTTACTGCCTTTTTACATCATCATCATCAGTGGCGGTACAGCCCGTTGTGGGCCCTGGCCTCCTCCAGAATTTGTCTCCATTCATCCTTGCACCCTGCGACTCTTCTCCAGTTCGTCAGGCCAATCGCTCTAATGTCTTTTTCCACATTATCCAGCCATCTTAACTTTGGCCTGCCTCTGCTCCGTCTGCCTGCCGGGGTGGTATAAATAATCTTTTTTGGGGTACGGTTATCATTCATTCTGTGCACATGGCCCAACCATTGTAATCTTCTTATTTTGATGAATTTTGCAATGTTGGGTTCGCCATACAGTGCCTCTAATTCGTGATTAAACCGTCTCCTCCACACTCCGTTTTGGTTGACAGCACCAAATATCTTCCTTAAATATTTTTCTTTCGAATACTAAAACCATATTTTCATCTCTTTTGGTCATAACCCAGCATTCGGTACCATATATAATGACCGGTCTGAGGAGAGTTTTGTAAATAATGGTCTTAGTTTTTCTATTGAGCAACTTGGACGCCATAATAACATATGTGTGCTGCCGATAGCCGTGCTCTAATCTCGGTTCTATAATTGTTATCATTAGTAATTTCAGTACCTAACTACTTAAAGGAGTAGACATTGGCTATTTGGTGTGACCCAACGTCAATTGCCTGTTGTACATAGTTTATTTGTGACTTTCTTGCAAACATATATTTAGTCTAAGATGTATTTATTTTAAGACCCATTTATTTATCAACAATATTTTGAGTTTGTCCAAATTTTTGTAGATAAGGACTGGATTCTGACTTGACTTTTTCACACATTTTCTAAAACCTTCGCCGTACAAATAAATGCTTTTTAAGAGAAGGTAATATAGAAGTCTAGACTTCTATATTACCTTCTCCCAAATGTTCTTTATCTCTGTTGTTATATGTCAATATAAACAGCTCCATAGGGAGTTGAATACAGTCCTTGTCTACAAAAATTTGGACAAACTCAAAATATTGTTGATAAATGCTTTTATTTTTACAGCGCGTAAGAAAACATTTTTTGTATTAAGTTTTCCGTATCACTAAACTTTCTTATTGGATGATGGAAATTATGTAAATTAAAAAGGTCTGTTGTGGTAAAAAAAATATACGCATTATGCGCAAGCCGAGATTAAATCGTATTTTCAGAAGTTCTTGAACCCTACCTACTTTTCTTGTATGTTCAAGACAAGAATATTTGATGAAACAGTTATGACTAATTAATCATTAATACTTATTAAATGTATTCACTATTGTAAAACATGGGGTCACCGTTCGCAGGCAACGAAAAATCGCGAACATAATAGCCATTATGTGACGGAATGCGTTAAAGACGATGAATCAAGATGATTAATTTATTTGAAGATGTTATTATCATTTCAAACATTAACTTGGTGTTCAAATATTTTACTAATGTTATTTAAATATTTGTATACAATCGCTTACCGATTTTCTATGTTTAGACATGTAGACGGTGGACACGTATCCGTCTCTTCGTCAGGATACCAATAAAACCAACATATTCTATTTTTCATACAGAAAACTTAATTTTACTTTGTAGATAAAATTGAAGGTTCATTTAACTTCCCAATCGAATACGGACCCAGGGCCCCGATTACAAAGGGAAGTTAACAGAGTTATCTTCAACTGTCTATAAAGAAAAACCGATATCTGTGTACGAAAATGAGGATATTTGTATGAAAATTTATGGTATCTTCGTCGGTAACCTATAATTGAACATTTTTAAAAGAAAAAAATATATGGTAGTTGGGGAACTACCATGGGAAGTTAACTTTTATCTTCAATTTTATCTACAAAATAAAATAAGTTTTCTCTATGAAAAGCAGAATATGCATTCAATTTTTTCGTCTAAACATGTTCAATTATAGGTTACCGACGAAGATACTTTAAATGTTTATGGAAATGGCTTAAAGCAAATAAGCTAAAACTAAATGTAGGAAAAACAAAATGTATGATAATGGGTAAGAAACGCTGTTTTAAAAGTGATCACAGTGTTGAATTAGATGGAGAGGTTCTTGAGAATGTTGAAAGCATAAAATATCTAGGAGTTCGGATTGACTCTAAATTATCTTTTTCAAAAAATGCAGACTATACGAGTGAGAAAATCGCAAAGAAGGTATCCCTGTTAGGAAGGATAAGGAATAAATTAGACAATTAAACCTCTCTGCTGATATTTAAAAGTATTATCGTTCCCCACATTGATTATTGCTCCAGTATTTTATATTTAAGTAATGAAGGAGATCTAAAGAGACTCCAAATAATACAAAACAAAGCGATGAGGATAATATTAAGATGTGGGAGACGAACAAAAGTTAAGAAATTATTCAACTTCTAGATATCACGACAATTGATCAAAGAATCAAATTCAATGTTGCCAATGAAATATACAAAATTATTAAAGGAATAGTTCCGAGATATTTTCAAAATAAACTAAAAAATAATGAGTTCTTTCATAACTATGCAACAAGAGGATCTACAAATATAAGACTGGAAAATAAATCAAAAGCAATGTCCCAGAATTGCCTTATGTACGAGGGAATACAACTATTTGAGGAAATGCCAGAAAGCATAATAAATGAAATAAATGTAAATATATTTAAAATTAAATGTAAAAAGTATATATGTGAAAAATATTAGGTAGTATATAGTGTAAATAGTGAATATAATTAATGAAAATGTACACATGAAACAGTGAATATTATAAATTAGGATATTAAGTGTATAATAGTGATAAATAATGTTAGAATAAGTATAGATGTAAATATTGTGTTGTAAATATATATTAGACTATGTTAATCATAGAACTAAATAAAATAAATAATAATTTTAAAAAAATATATATATACTCATTTTCGTACACAAATATCGGTTTTTCTTTATAGATTCGAAGAAGGCCTCCGTGGTCTAATGGTTAAGACACTTGACTTAAGCACGGAAGGCTCCGGGTTCGATTCCCGGTGAGAGCACAAAAAATAAATGTGATTTTTCTCAAGCTTGGGTATTCTGTGTTGTAATTCACCACTGTAATTAGGCCTCCTCGCCTGTTGTGGTGCAAAAAAATGTAATAAAAAATAATTGTATAATATAATGAAGATAATATAAATAAATAAATAATGAAGATAACTCTGTTAACTTCCCATTGTAATCGGGACCCTAGTCTACGTTATTTGATTCAATGACAGACGCCGTGGCGCAGTTGGTTAGACGGCTAACTGTGAAACTGGCGGCCCTGGTTCGATTCCCGCCAGTCGCAAGAAAGAAATCCTAGAAATATTTTTTTCTCAACTGGCGCTTCTACATCCCTTATTTCCCACTTGCTGACAAGCCTCTAAAAAAGAGGTTTATTGGGTTATTTATTATTTTAAAAAAACGCATGTATTTTAGATTACATTACGTATTCAAACAGCTAAGATTCGGTTATTTTTACACAATAAACTGGATTTTTTTTAGTCGCGGACGAAAGTAAAAAATACTCATTTTGCGCAATAGGAAAATAATAATTTAACGTATGAAATGAGCCATCATGCCGATATGAAATCACGGACGAACAATGTCCCAGTGTCGATTGAATCGCAAATAACTGTGATTATGTTTTTGACAAAAACGAACCATTATTCCGACCTTGTCAGCCATTGTCTGCCGTAGTGATGGGCCAATTACGAGACAATGCAATGCACCGTCCACATTGATCTATGCGAACTTTCGTTTGTGTAATAATCAGGCGTTTACGTGAACTGTGCACGAAATGATGTGTAAATATTGACATAGATAGTTTTTGCATCCTTCCGCGACTCACAATGCCTACTTCACCCGTCAGAATGCACTCTATTTGCACTCGTAACTTGACATAACCTTAATTCCCGTTAACCGTTTCTCGTTACTTGACACAACCTCAATTTGACCTAAACTTCTTCTTCTTTTCCACATCCGCTCCTAAGTGGAGCATGTGGACATCACCAGTTGCCTCCAGGAGACCCTATCGCCAGCCAGCACTCTGGCTTCTTCCCATGTCAATCCAGCGCCCCTTAATTCCGCCGAATAAAGTCTAAAAATCGTCACTGACGGCCTTCCAGGACGGCGTGATCTCGCAGGTTTAAAGAAAAGGCAACTAGGGTTTAGGTTCTCCTAAGGCATACGCAGCACGAGTCCAAGCCAGATCCACCGCTGCATACTCAAGACGCTCGTTATAGGAGGCTGCTGCGTCCGTTCTCGGACTTTAATGTTTCATTTCATTTAATTTTTTATTTTTTTTGCACCACAACAGGCCAGGAGGCCCAATTACAGTGGTGAATTACATTACAGAACAACCAGGCTTGAGAAAAATCACATTTTTAATTTTTGTGTTCTCACCGGGAATCGAACCCGGAACCTTCCGTGCGTGAGTCAAGCGTCTTGACCCCTACACCACGGAGGCCGCCATTATTAGTTATAAAATCTAACCACCTTATACCTAATATTCTGCTCAAGCACTTACTCTCAAAACTCAGAAGTTTGGTGTTTTGAGATTTGGTAAGATGCCAAGATTCACACCCATATAGGAGAACTGGCATTATACAAGAGTTGAATAATAAGCATTTCGTTTTGACCGAGTATAGACTAGAGTTCCAGACAACACGCATCATGTTAAAAATTGCTCCAGCAATTTCTAGGCAGGTTGCGAGCTCTCTATGCATGCTTCCATCCTCAGTTATTTTGACCTAAACAGATAAACTAAAATTATTTCGTAAATATTATTTTTATTTATTAAATTATTTTTTATATATTTATAATTTCTTTGTTTGCATTTATTTATTATGATATAATTGTCGCAAGAAGCAAAATGAGTTGTTCACAACGGAGTCCTGGTCCCGACCCTGATGTGTGGGAGCAAAGTATGGACTTGGAAAAACAGGGATGAAAGTAGGCTGAATGCTGTCTAAATGCGATCTCTTAGGCGAATGTGTGGTAAAACTATGTACTATAGATGCACAAATGTTGAGATTCGTACATTATGTAAGGCTGTGACAAGCATTATCGACAAAATCAAGAAAGGAGCCTTGCGCTGGTTCGGACATGTAGAACGAATGGACAGCGAAAGAACGGCTAAGAATATTTACAATGCGAATGTTGATGGATGCAGAAATAGAGAAAGACCGAGAAAGACATGGCATGACCAAATCCAACAAATACTTGAAGATGGACATGTCAAAAGTTGGAATAATCGGCGCGCGTGCATGAGAAGATGTATGAATGTAGAGGAAGCGAGATCTGTATGCAAAGATAGAGTGATATGGCGTTCTATCCTCTCTGCCTATCCATACGGGGAAACGGCGTGGTGGTTTGTTGTTGTTGTTATATAATATACGCCTACAGGGCTTTTACATGACAGGTACTAAATTTAAATTCAGGCGTTTCGTGATATAACAAGATATGTTATTATATGTATCTACCACTGTGTATTTATAGCAACACTTAGGGTTTTTATTTTTTAATAGCTATTTTCATACATTTTTATTAGTATATCTTTTATTTAAATGTTTTACAATTTATTTATTATTTTAGATAAATACTTGAGGTCTTATTATTTACTCAATTATTTAAATTTTCAGACCATTTCCTAAAAGTCGTAAATAACTTGTGCTGAAAAAATGGAAATCGAGTTGTGGTAGAGTGGGACTTGAACCTCGGACCTTTGGCCCGAGTCCACAATACTACCACGGAACCACAACCCGGTTCGTCAACAATATTTATGTACATATATCATGTTATCTATAAATATATTTACATGTATGTATTTTTTAAATATGTTTTTTTACTAGTTATATGTAGGAATATGTCTTTGAATGTACCAAATGCTGTATTTTTTTTCTTGCTTTATATATTTTACCTATGTAAAATTCTAGTAAAAGCCCTCCGGGCGTTTACGTGAATTTTTTATAGAAAAAAAAAGTGTACCAATGCTGTGCCCTATGCATCAGTAGGTGCGAAAAGAGAATGATGACGACGCTGATAAAGCAAGTAATTCCAAATATATAATTTATATATTTGGAATTACTTGCTTTATCAGCATCGTCATCATTCTCTTTTCGTACCTACTGATGCATAGGGCACAGCATTGGTACACTAATCGCAGAGTATCTTGTTCATTTTTGTTACATGAAGGTAAGCTAACCAGTCTTAAGCTTCAGGTGCTGGTCTAGGGGACTATGAATTTAGTGTGAAAACCGCCTATTTTAAAAAAAAATTTATTGAATATTTTTTTTTTTACAAAATACATTTTTGAAATACAAAATAGGTAAATATACAGAACATCTTATATATAACGTTTTATATATTCGTTCGTTTTTTCCTCTCTAATAAAGCAGATACTTGTGTTTAGAGAGGGAGTTCGTTTCACATTTTTTTTTTTTTATAAACAAAGTAAATTAAATCAAAGTAAATTAAAATTAAAAATAAACAAGGTAAATAAAAAATAAACATTCTTTGGTATGGAGTCTAGGAAGGGGTGAGTCTTAAATGTTTTTTTAATTTTAGTTTTAAAAGTTTGATAATTTTTTATAGATTTTAAGTTTTCCGGAAGTTTATTAAAGTTTTTTTTACCTATGTACGTATAATGGTTTAACGCTGCTGTTGTTTTACATCTGTGCAAAATTAAATTATTAGAAAATCTAGAGTTACTTGAATTTTGCACTTCAATTGTTTTTTTCTTTAAAAGTTTGTAAGATAGGGGCTTTATTAAAAATTTCTTCAATTGTTGGTATATTAAGTTCTTCGAATACTAGTTTTGATGGGTAAGTTCTGGGCTTTTTAAGAATTATTTTTGCAATCTTTTTTTGAACAATAGAGAGTGATTTTATTGAATTAATATTTTATGTCAACCATATCGGGAATCGAACCTGAGCGCTGACAACTACTCCACGAGGCCGACAACATTTGAATATTTAATATATTTTTGAAATATTTTTTTTTGGTACCACTTCAGGCCAGGAGTCAGGCTTGAGAAAAATCACAATGAATTTTTGTGTTCTCACCGGGAATCGAACCCGGAACCGGTTATACCAGTCAGTGACAGACTACACCTCTAGATTTCCTTCTGTAAAATGTTCTCAATCGCTGTAGTAATATGTTTAGCGTGTAAGCATAATATTGACTGTGCTCCTTTGGTTCAAATTCCTAAGGCCCAAGCAAATACAAGATACGGTGTCATTCTGTACCCGACAGAAACTTATCAGAAACCCGTTATTTCCCAATTCACAAATGAATGTACGATTGTTAAAACACCATTTAGACCACATTTTGCCGAAAATAACTTTTGATCCAGAAAGTGTTCATAATGGTTGGATGCATCGTTTGAGTGTCAAACCCACCGATTTATACTTCAAACACCCCAAACTACAGGAAGCCAATTAATGTTTAATTCAACAATGTTTTGAGCATGTCCAAATGCTTACATACTGGCTGGATTTCCTCCCTAGAGAGTCATTCATATTCAAATTTGTTGCAACAGGAGAGGCAACGCTTATCAGTTCATGGTTTACCGCTTCCTTCTAATTATCAAGACACTCTCTTAATACCCATCCACAATTCCTCTTTCTTCTCTAACTCATATAGTTTCCATGCGGCTCGACTCTGGAATCATCTCCCATCCACCATCAAAGATGTTACTACATTATCTCTGTTTAAATCACGTCTGAAGAAACATCTCCATTCTCTTCCTTAATCTCTCCTCCTGTCCTCTTTCCTCTTTTTTCATTTTTCCCATTGAGTAATAGTTTTGATTTAAGGTAATTTATAAAAAAATACTTTTATTTCTATTTTTATATATCTTTAGCTTTTTATTCTTTATTTTCTATTGAATATGTTATTTAACTTGAATTATAAAAATAAAAACTATAATTTTATTGGTTGGTTGGAAGAAATTGCCATTTGGCAATAAGCCTGCCAATGTACAAATAACATTATGAACAAAAAGTTAAATAAATTAATAAAACATTTTTGAAAAGGGAATATGGAAGTCTAGGCATTTACAGGGCTTATGACATGTCGTAGGCTGGTTTAAGTGGCCACTTCACACACTGTGTAACATCCACCATTCAGTCTATGTTTGAACATCCACATTTCCTCAACTCTTTCATCTGTTGACTTTTGTGAAGTAAAAGAGCCGAAACCTTTATCATGTGGGTGAGATTCATCCGGCTGAACAGTATACTAGGCAACGCCTGAAAACAATTTCCAATTTTTGTACTTCTTTTTTTACCAGGTAGTTAATTCAACAATATTTTGAGTGTGTTCAAATGCTTGCACACTGGTTGGATTTCCTCCCAAGGTTAAACCAACCTATTACAGGTCATAAGCCCTGTAAATGCCTAGACTTCCATATTCCCTTGTCAAAATTGTTTTTTCTCTCTATTGCAACAAATTAGAATAATGTTTAATTATTAAAACAAATTTCATCCGGGATAATTAGCACTCAATAAGTTGTAAGAATATTATTAAATGCAAATTTTTTGAGTAAAGGATAAATGATAGTGAAAAATAATGTTTGGATTTAAAATTAAGTAAGAATGTATTCATACAATCCTTGAGTTTGACTGTAAAAATACCCTTTGTGAATTGTGATTGTAAAAACGAGCTTTATTCATAAATTTAAATATTTATAAAAAAATAGATGTTTGATATTTTCCTAACATAAATAGGCTTAGTGGTGTGGTGATCAGCGCATTTGCCTACCACGCAAGAGGCCTCGGGTTCGAATCCCAACATGGTTGCCACGAAATATTTATTTAAAGTTGTGTTTTTACGCTAGAATATTTCATAGTTCCTGGACTGGCACCTGAAGCGTAAGACTGATCATCTTGTCTTCATGTAACAAAAATGATCAAGATACGCTGCGATTTTTTTATTTTTTATTTTTTTATTTGTATAATTACACATTTTTACAATTTAAAAAATTTTTCGCTTGTTATATTTTTACTAAAACTAAAATCCCACCAAGCCACTTTCTGTAGCTTGTTGGTGAAGATTATATTTATACTAACTTAATAATATTATTTACATTTATGAAAACAATGAATAACAGATAAAAATTAACAGTCGGAAAGATCAGAATAAATAATACAAATAATAAATTCATTTTCAAATACAAGAAAATATATGAAAAATTAAAATATTTACACCTAAGCTACTATTCATATATAAACTTTTGATCGAGTAGCCACTCTCTTTTTTTGCTCTTGTTACAATGTGAGTTAAATTTAAGTTCTTTTGGTAATAAATTAAAAATTCTAGGTACTAAATATTTGAGAATTCTATTTCCATACTTATGACATACTTTTGGTACTACCAAGCCATCATTAGACGTGAAGGTTTACCAATGCAGTGCCCTATGCACCACAATGTGCTGAAAGGGAATGATGATGACGATGATAGCTGAACACATTGTACGTCCATCTGATTCATTCGTAAAATTTGTGCTCTAATTTTTTTTTTAGAGGACAGACTTTATTGCTTTCCCAGCATTTTTATTTATGGTCTGAAGGGTGTTTTAACAATCGTGCATTCAAATGTCTTCTTCTTTTTAAAGCACAAACACAACCTTAGATGTGTACATAACATTACTCCGGCTTATCGTCCATCTTTTTAAACCACCTGGATTTTAAGCAACAAGTAACAGATTAGTCTTCCATTGTTTGTGCGATTTCGTAACCTAAAAATAAGTTACATCTAACAATGGATCCTAAATTAATATTACCTCTGTTAATAGTGATGTTAACTTGTTTGTTTTTTTTAAATATTTTAATTTAACTTTTATTTTATTTTATTTTATTTATTTTTGCACCACAACAGGCCCGGAGGCCCAATTACAGTGGTGAATTACACCACAGAACACCCAGGCTTGAGAAAATTTTCATTAAAATTTTCGTGTTCTCGCCGGAAATCGAACCCGGAGCCTTCCGTCCGTGAGTCAAGCGTCTTGACCACTACACCACGGAGGCCGCCTCATTTATAGGAATAACCCGCTAAGCCTCTATTTAGAGGCTTGTCAGCAGGTGGAAAAGAGGGGATATCGAAGGAGGTTGAGAAAAATACACCACAACACCCAGACCAATAATTGAAAAAACAATTTTTTTTTCTTCCATGGCGGGATTCGAACCCACGACGATTTCACAGTTGGCCGTAATCAACTGCGTCATGGCGCCTGTCTTTTTTTTTTTCAAGAAAATAAATATTTGCGTTCGTATGATTTTACCTAAATATTAGGGCCATTTTCGATGAGTTGTATATTTACATTGAGTTATTACTCACTATTAGGAAATGGGAATCAAGTTGGGGTAGAGTGGGATTCGAAACACGAACCTTTGATCCGTGAATCCGAAAAACCAGCCACAGAACCACAATCCGTCGTTTATTTATTATATTATTTTGAGAGAAATCTTGCAGGTTATTTATTTGACAATACACCCGGAAGGCGTGTACATAAGTAGAAATTACAATTTATTTAAGGTACACACGTTTTAGTAAAATACAAGTAGAGTCCATTAAAATATTTTATAGACTTTGCTCAAGTGTCCATAAAAAAAGTTTTTGAGTAAATCATTCAAATGTCCGTGCTTACAAGCAAAAAAGTGTTAGACCTGTTGGTGAGGTATCGAGAATAAAATAACATTATTTGGATTTTATTTTTATTTATGCAAAAATAAAAATCAATTTATAAACATGGATATAACAAGAAAAATAACAAAAAAATATATATGTACATACAGTATGTCAGAATACAAAAGATATGAAAAATTATGTATATTATGAACATTAAATAAGTTAACAGCAGGCTTATTCTGTCATAATTTCGTTTTGTAAGTTCGTTCGTTCGTGATATATCCACCTCACTCTAACGCAACCGATATCGTATTTTTTGCTCGTTCCCTCTCATACGATACGAATGAATTTACGAAACGAATTCGTTACAGAATAATGCCACGGTATTTCGTTAGCGTAAAGTGGCTTTTGCAAATAAATCGTGAGTATAGAACATCATAATTTTTTTATACAGAGATGATTTGAATTCACAGAGACTCGAGTTAAAAATGTCGATATGAGAGGTACATTCATTCTCTAGTCTGTGTATGTGTGACAAAGACGTTTGGTTTGAAAAGGGTAACAATAATACAGAGTATTTTGTCTAGTTCTACATATCGGCATGTTAATATTCATTAAATCCAGGAGTTCATAACAATCGAATTTAGAATTGGTGATTTCATATACAAATGTTAAATCTGTTATCGTCCTTCCCTCCAGAGTAAGTGAATTCAAAGAATTTAACAAAGACGTGTAGTTAATTTGTTCAGGAATATGCAATTTGAAATCAATGAATCTGTTCAACTTTAAAACATTTTTTAATGTGAATTTAGTAAAAAGGGGACCATATGTACTCTAATTGACTTCTGGCCAAGGATGCATACCAGAGTTTCATTACTTTAACTGATTCCAAATAATTTATTGTTCTAAAAGAATGAAACCCAATGTTTCCATACTTTTAGAAGTAATGTGATTGATGTGGCTTTTAAAGTCAAGTTTTTCGTCAAAAAAGTTTAAGAAACAAATTAAATATGTATCTTATATTTGATTACTTTTTAACATAAAGATATAATATATAGCGATAACACTCCATACTAATCCGAGCTAAAAAGTCGTCCCCAAAGAACAGGGATTGACCGGCGGAGATGGCAAATATCGCCACGTCGACTTTGACAAACAAAGAAAGTAGTGCAGTAAAAAGCACGGGCTGTTTACATCGGTCTACTGTAAGTTCTATTCAGTATGTCGCTCCCTTCCGCATGCGCGCCACCTTTGTTTGTCGTTTTGCTTTACGTCCGACTAACTGAGCAGGACGGAGACAGGAGATAATTATTCACGAATTGTAACATATTAAAAGACGTTTTTTGATTAAATTAGATAATTTAAACAAATATTGATTAAGATAAGAACATTACTTGCCGGTGAAAGGTTATACCATCGCTTTTCCAGATCGATTTGGGCATAGGAGAAAAGTAGCTGGCGAACGCTCGCAACAGACCGTTCTATCAAACACATACCAACTGGCCGCTGGTTGAGGAAATATATTTCGAACGCGTATGTTTACTCTAGTTATATACCTATATGCTTTTTAACAATGTATTACTGTTTTATCACAAATCTTATAATATTCATATTTTCTGTGATTTTTCTTTAATTATGTTTAACCTGTTTAACCATATTTATTGACTATGTTTTCTCTTCACTATATTATATTGTATATTTAAACTATTTTTTATACATTTTGTTCAAATTGGCTACGGCCGTTAGTAAAAAATATAGCTGATTAAAAATGTTCGTTTTCTTAATTTTTATTGGCAAAAAATCATGGCAAATAAGAAAAACTAAATATTTGAGTCGTTACATTGGGACATTACATCAGATCAAGAACCCTTGAGAATGAGCTCGATATTATGAAGGCAAATACTCTTCAATATGAAGAGTATTTGCCTCTTAAGCATAGTTTCAATGATGTGAAAAATGACGATCTTCAAAGTGATCATGCTCAGCTGCCTGATTATTGTTCCTATCGACATGACCAGACGCGGGTTAGTTCTGGTAAAACAGTATGTGCTGATGCTGTCGGAGATGTCCATCCGAGATAAAAAAGTTCTCAATCATATTTTTATTTCATTGTTTTTTTGCCAGGGAATCCATATAAAATTAGTGAATTAAAAAATTAATACGGAGCGTCATCTGGTTAGGATAGTCTTTATTTAACATGGCTCAGCTTATTCTAGGATGAAGATTTTTTATGTTTTAAAGTATAAGTAGTTTTATACTATTACAATAACAAAAACACTCAAACTTCTAAATGAATAAATGCAAAGCTAATTAAATACAATCATTTAATAATAATTATATAATTATGAAGCCGTGACAGTTTCAAATGATTGAGCTTTCGAGATAAATTTTACTAACTCTATTGCTATAAGAGAAAATAAAAAGTGTGTGTTTTATTAATTGCATTATTTTTGCGAATTCTCTTGTGTTAGAAATAATAGGAAAATTATGTACTTAAAAATAACCTTTTTGCCTCAGCTTCCATATTTCCTGCTCTAAAATGTTCGCAATCTCTGTTGTAATATGGTTATTTTACTATGTGATACTTTATATACAAACGAATAAAACAAATAATATTTTGATTATGTCTAAATCCTTATAGACATGTACTATTTTTAACGCACTAAAGCTTAGACATCCATGTTTCAATATGGGTGCAATGATAATTGCATAACATCTGGTAAAATTAATCATCCTAAAAAGCCGTTATAAGCCGTTTTGTAATACAAATAATATATATGTAAATATATACCTAGTTTTTAAAACAGTCGAATATTTTGTTAATTATCTCTGTTTATTAAGTTTGTCTTCTTTGTTTTTTCTCAAATGTAAAAACATTTCAAAAAAGTATATTGTTAAGTGTCCTCGGCACGGGTAACCCCAGTGAGGTCACATTATTTTTATTATTAAAAATCGTAGAATAATGTTGGACCAGTTATTTTTATTCAAATTAATAAATAATAAAATTGATTTTCCTAACCTACTAGAAAGACTTCCATTCCGTGTGCCATCTAGACCGACAAGACAAAATCTTTTGTTTTACACTGAAAACGCGTCAACAAACTATTTTAAACAATCTACAATACCCAGAATATGCGACCAATGTAACAATATATTTACCGAAGCTGATATTTTTTGTGACAATGTATGTAAATTTAGGTAAAAAATTATAGAAATTTTGAGAGAAGTAGACATTTAACATTATTATTATATAAATATTTTTTCATTTCGTTTCTTTTACATTTATTATATTGAACATAATTTAAATTATTGTATTAAGTGTAAACAATTTTTTTGGTGTGTGCATGAGTTTCTTACTCTAATATACAAAGAAATTGGCAATATATGTGTACATACTGTTTGTTTACCTAATAAAATAAATAAATAAATTATTGTTTATAGTTTGTAAGAGTAAAATATGAATAAATAAAAAATATATAAAAAGTTCATGAATATGTTTAGGACGTAGGTAACTTAATTTAAATGAGTAAAAAGGAAATAATTTAAATATGTACATATTATAAAAAAGAGGCTTTTAACTCATATATTTATAAAATAAAAATAACTGATATATTTTTGTTTTGTTTTAGAGTTACTTTATCCCCGAAGAAGGTTTCCTCGCAGGACTTACTTTCAACAAAGATAATGTCACATTTCGTCAAGATTATTTGAATATTCTCAGATACTACGGTTACGATTTTGAAAACACGAACCCTCTTACTACTCAGTCGACCGTAGGATCTACAGCTCCACAAATGTCAGAGACGTTTAGTGCAACGACGCAAAGCTCTAATGGATTTGAAACGGTGTCTACAACTAGAAATATGGCAACTAGTACTGTCTCCATGACAACGCAGAATCCAACTCAAACTACTACCAAAAAAACAGAAACTACTCAAACAACTACCAAAAATACAGCAACTACTCAAACAACTACAAAAAATCCAGCAACCACTCAAGCAACTACCAAAAATCCAGCAACTACTCAAACAACTACCAAAAATCCAGCAACTACTCAAACAACTACCAAAAATCCAGCAACTACTCAAACAACTACAAACAAAATAATGCCAACAACAAAACGAAAAGAAGAAGAACTAAATGATGATGCAGCTTCTACAACAGAAACTAGAGAAATAATTTCAACAACTCGGCGAAAAAATACTGATGCAACAACAGATTCCCAAAAAATAACAACCGTGAAAACAACTGAAAGTACCACACGAGCACCGGCTACAAAAAAACCAGAACAAAAACCGACGACGACGTCAAAAGAAAGTGAAATTAGTGTTCCTCTGAGTGCAGCAACTACAACATCAATATCTTCTGATCAAACAACAATTTATGATGTAACTTCTACAACAGAAACCAAAGAAATAATTTCAACAACAGGGCGAAGAGATACTAAACCAACAACTGATTCCCAAAAAATAACAACCGTGAAAACAACTGAAAGTACCACAAGAGCACCGACTACAAAAGAGCCAGAACAAAAACCGACGACGATCTCAAAAGAAGGTGAAATTAGTGTTCCTCTGAGTGCAGCAACTACAGCATCAATATCTTCTGATCAAATGACAATTTATGATGTAACTTCTACAACAGAAACTAAAGAAATAATTTCAACAACAGGGCGAAGAGATACTGAAGTAACAACCGATTCCCAAAAAATAACAACTAAAACTACCACACGTGCACCAACTACAATAAACCAAGAACAAAAACCGACGACGACGTCAAAAGAAGATGATGTTAGTGTTCCTCTGAGTGCAGAAACTACATCATCAATAGCTTCTGATCAAAGTACAATTCCTGATTCAACAGTAAAGCAATCTACAACCGAAACGGAAACAGAAAAAAATACCATTTTTATATCTAATGCTTCGTTTATTATGTCGTCTACTCCACCAAATCTTTCAGAAAATACAATTGTGATACTGGATAATCCTGATGACAACAATTCGGAAACACCTCAGACACCTACAATATCTTCAACTACTACAGATAAAGCTATAACTAATACAAGAGTTTCAAGATCCACAAATAATGCTGTTACCAGCTCAATGACAAATAACAATGAAAACAGTATGACTGATCAAAACACAGTTCTAACCATAAAAGAAACAACATCAACTATGATGTTTATGGATGACGTAACTGAATTAACACATACAAATAGTGAAGATTTAACTAGTGCAACAACTGAAATGTCAACTTCTGAATTAGCAAATACAATTACGACTTCAAAAAACACAGATTCAACTGAAATTTCTACAGCTGACAGAGTTAGACAATCTACGCAGCAAATGACGAACATATTTTCCAGCCCTTTTGAAAATACAGACATGGGTAGCACAATAATGAAACCAACTAACATGGGTTCAACTGGGTTTTATCTGCACCAAGTGTTACAAATGAGGCGTTTAGCACATTTGAAGTCACTAATGCTCCACTTATGTCAACAGTCTCTAATGATCCAAATACTGACAATGAATTTACAGATGTAGCAGTAGCCGAAACCACAGAAGATTACAAACTTACGATTGATCAGAGAAACCCCGAAAATCAGATCAACGTGACAAGAAAAAAGAGGACGCTCTACAAATTAAAGGTTTTTACACCGTTGCTCCTCGATCGTCTTGGGTTCTTCCGTCCATTGTACAGAAGCCCGAGCTACAATGACGGAGGCCTACAGTACCATAGTTATTTCATGGCAAATGGATATGATAAAGTCCAGATTTCATACATGACTTATGACACAATTTTGGAGTTTGCGTACGTCCCGCATCTAAAATCCTTAGCTGTTAAGCTGCCTCTGGATACGATGGACTATTATTTGCTGATAATTTTACCAGATCATAATAGTTTGGTATAAATGATTTGGTAAATGACTTGAGATCCCCGGAAGCTCCAAGTTTGAGGAATATCTACAATATGTTAAGTGATACTCACGTACGTGCCTGGGTGCCTAGTTTCATGTTGAAGGCTCTATTGTGCTGACAATGACCTGCAAAAGGTAAATATATATAAACATGTATACTATCGTTTTTCTACGTTAACTACTACTAGAATCATATCACTCAAACGAAAATTCAGCGCAACAGATTGGTGTTTGATTTGCTACACAAGTCCAGGCAGCGGAATTAATTCAGTTCTGTGAGGACTCAGAACACGAATATTTTTATATTCCTGTGGCCATAGAATTAAGAATAGTCCAGAAGGAGCGTAGAATCATATTTGAATACATCGGATTGTGTCCAATAATTCCCCCACTATGCTCTACAATCGCCGCGCGCATTCGTGAGGTCGCAGCATAATGTTGCTTGATGGGAAAAAAAAATCATACCACAAATATAAGGTTAAAAAAAAGCAATCTGTTAATTTCTCTAAAATTTTATTGTGCAAGCGGAAATTTTGATTGACACAACAGAGTAGATAAGTAAAGGGTCATTTAATAGGAGTAATTGAATTAATGAACTTTGAACTTAAAATATAAAACAAATTTTATTTTACATAAAACTGATATTTTTGTATCATGTCAAATTATATTTGATGTTTTGAAGATAATGTCAGTCAAACGTCCATCACAGAGTTGTTTAATCCGAGATTCAATTTTCATTCATTCTTTCATTAAATGAGCAAAGCAGGGTAAAAAAAAATTACTACCTTGGCAACACTAACGAAATTTCTAATTTGTTTCTTCAACAATCTGACAGATGGAAAAATAATTCAATTTTTAAGTAATGCATTTGTTATACACACATTCATTTTCGAATTACACATGAAATGTGATTGCATCCTGTTTCTTTAAGATCCTAGCAGTATTTCTACACTTTAAAAGGACACAACACGGCATAGTTGAATTCAAATCAGGAGTTGCGTACTGAGCGACGTCTACAAAGAAACTAATGGGTCAAAACGTAAATCTACTAATTTATGAGTAGTTTAGTCGCCTTGTTTGATGTGCGTATGCGGTTTCTGGACTATTCTGAATTCTATGCATGTGGCCTTATTCTATAACCAATTCGTTTCTTAAATGCATTCGAATCAGAGGAAACGAGAGCGAAATACGATATTGATTGCGTTGGATTGAGGTGGATTTATGACGTACGAACGAACTTACGAAACGAAGTTGTGACAATGAGGAAGTTCAGTGTTTTTTTTTGAATTTTTTATTTGTTAATAGACTGTTAAACTAAGTCAAATTTTTTTTTTAAATTTTTATATATCGTATTATCGGCGCTACGATTTTTCAAAGTTTTGTATTTCTGAAATAACTCCGCGTGTAACGTCAGAGGTTCATTTCCGCTTATTCTCATTCAGTTCGTCCTATTGGTCCAGAAGCGACAAGCAGACCGGAAATCTTCCAAAGCTCTCAGATCATAGGTTGATTCACATGAACCAGTGACGTCATTTAAAGTAGTGCGTTTTTATCAAAGTATTTTTTATTATTTTTTCTGTACATTTTCAAGAAACTTTGTAGTACAATTTAATGCTCTAATTTTTACCCCGCGTAAGAAAACATTTTTTGTATCCAATTTCCCGTAGGGCTGAAGTTCCTCATTGTGTTTGCAAAGCAGTTGGTTCAGCAAGCATGTTAGATATTTATTCTGGATGATCAGAGTAGACTCGTGTAGCGGCATTTGGTATCATGTGTTTCTTGGAAATTTTTCCAAGCAACCTTTATCAATTGATGAATCTTTGAAATACATGTATTTTAGACTAGAATAAATAATCTTGGTTTGTTTTTTGCAGCTTGGAATTTGTGACGTTTTCGAACCAAGGCAGGATGATTTCAAGCCGATGACTGACCAAAGAAATGTATACGCCAGAAATATTGAACAAGCTATCACTGTGACCATTAGGAAATACATGGAACCAAATGTTGTTAAACGTAAGTATTTTTTTCCATTCTTGCTAACAGAGATAAACCTTCCAAGATAAAATATTTTTTTACAGTAAACGCGTAGGGGAAAGGGTAATGATTCTGGCAGAAGCACGGCTATTAGGAACTTAAATTTTGATTTTTAAAAACATTAAAACCATTGGCTTTTCAAAAAATATGGTCTGGCAACACATTTCTTCAATACAGGGTGTTCTTTAAACCCATCACATCCGAAACCACAATGATCAGTATGGCAAGAAGACATATTAGCATATTTTAAAAAATATTTAGAACGACGAAAATTAAAAAAAAAAAATATTTTAAAAAAAAACAAATGGTTGCTTACTTCTGTAGGGGTGAAGCGAGGGGGGCGCGATCGCGCGGTTGACAGTGTATCAAACAATCAGACTCCCCATCCCTCCGCCTCGTTTCTCCTCTGCAGAAGTAAGCAACCATTTGTTTTTTTTAATGTTTTATTTTTTAAGATTTTAGTCGTTCTAAAAAAATATTTTAATGTGGCAATGTATCTTCTTGCTCATACTCGCGATGTACGTCTTTGCCGCGAGAAGGTTTAAAGCTCATAAAATCTTCAATTTATTAAGTACAAAAAAAGTTAGGAGCGTAAATCTTTTTTTTATTCATCACCAGGGTTGCATTCGCCGAGAATGCGCGTACAAAAAAATGGATGAATGTTATTTTTTTCTGTATAAAAAATTTTGTTTTGTTTACAGACAGCATTCGTTTTTTAATGGATCTTAATCAGATTATTTCATTGAATTCCATATAATTTCCACCTATTTATTTCTTTTTACTGGATTTTTGGTTATACTAAAATAATATTAACTAACATTCAATACATTTTTGAAAATCGCATTCCTGACTAAAGTGCATCCCTGAGCAGAGTTTGACATTTTCTTAAAGAATTCTTTATTTGAAAATAATTGACTATTTTATGTTTTGGAATTCAAACATAAACAAGTACCTAGATAAAAAGTATTTTTCCAAGATAATAGCAGGCAAGCCAACGTTTGGGCAGGACAATGTCTGTCGGGTCCGCTAATATAGCTATAAAATTCTAGGTACTTAAGTAATAATAAATTGAACGTATTAAGTTCAGCAAAAAATACCTAATATTTCAAAAGTTATATTAAATGAGAATCGAATTTGAAAAACAAAAATTAAATGTTTACAATGAAAAATATAATTTATTCATCATTACTCGCCCACAACGATAATGCACATACAGATGCTATCGCTGATTTCATTTTTTAATGTGTTAGTTTAATATATCGCTCGCATTGGCTCCAATCTCCAATAATGTTATTATACAAATTGCAAGTTCTATGTATGCATGAATTTTTTGCTGCATTAGTACTAACGTCAGTATAGAAAAAAAATGTAGTGTGAGGTGTGACGGATACATTTAAAAGGTACATAAAAATTCATTAAACTAAGTAAATTATGACAGTCAGCAATGCCATTTTAAAGCTTGAATTAAATCGGCAATCTGACGTCATTACCCAAAAAAAGCACATCTTAAAATGTGTTCTCGCTTTTTTCTAATTTTGATTCTGGACATTTTTTAAATTCATTTTTTCAATTTAATATTTATGACTTTCATAGTATGGGGATCTGAGCCCCGATTACAATGGGAAGTTAACATTTATCATTAATTTTATCTACAAAGTAAAATTAAGCTTTTTGTATAAAAAGCAGAATATGCATACAATGTTTTCTTCTAAACATGTTCAATTATAGGTTACCGACGAAGATACTTTAAATGTTCATGCAAATATACTCATTTTCGTAGACAAATATCGGTTTTGCTTTATAGACAGTCGAAGATGTTGAAACAAAGATGTTGAAAACTGTAAAAAACGCTTCAAACTCTGCCGTTTCGAGGATTACTGTGGCTTTGCATCGTTTTAGAACAATTTAATAGTAATACATTCAAAATTTCTCTCAAACGTATCATAATACACGCTTCACGTATAATGATGGTTTGGTAGCACCAAAAGTATCTAATACTACGTATGGAACTCTCAAATATTTAGTACCAAGCATTTTTAATTTATTGCCGAAAGAACTTAAATTTAACACACAATGTAACAAGAGCAAAATAAGAGAGTGGCTTCTCGATCAAAAGTTTATACATAAATAGTAGCTTATGTGTAAATATTTAAATTTTTATATATTTTCTTGTATTTAAAAAAATTTATATTATTATTTGTATACACATGTATATTCTGATTTTTCCGGCTGTTAATTGTATCTGTTAATTCATTGTTTTTATATGTGTAGACAAGTTAGTACAAATATACTCACCACCAACAAGCTACAGACAGTGGCTTGGTGGGATTTTAGTTTTAGTAAAAATATAAAAATTGAAATGTTAAAACTGTAAAACTGTAAAAATGTACAATTATATTAATAAAACAAAAAAAAAACAAAAAAAATATAACTCTGCTAAAAGTCCCATTATAATCTGGGCTCAGTGCGTCGATTATGAACGCTATCTTCATCTGTATATATCGAGACGGTATACTTAACTTCTGTACTATCTGTATCTTACCTCGGTATGTTCTACCTACTTGTCATATCGGCATCATATGATTGAAACAAGCTAATAGAATAACCGCAAACAATTATTCCGCGTTCCTTACGTCATTAACATTTAAAATAGTTCTCATTTATAGTTTAAATAGGCTTCTGTAATAAAAAGTGCTCACTTCAAAGCGATTATAAACTCCAATAAATCCCAATTCAAGCAAAAAATGCTCGCTTGAACACGAATTTTGTATGACTTTTGGAAATCACCTAGATGGTACGCTTAACGATTGTCTGTATGTATCTACCGATCGACTACAATACCGGCCCCTTTAACATCTCGATACATACACTCGGAAAGATAGTAAAACAGATGGAAAAAATATAATAACTAAATTATTTTTTTAGATTGGTAACCTTCTAACGCCTTATTTGTTAATAGGAGAGAATCTAGCGACATTATTTTCACATCTAGGCGTTCGTTTCATCAAAGTGACAGTTATGTCGGAATTTAATTCGACTTCAAAATTTACTTATTTCTCTCTCTTATTTTTAATAGGCTTTTAAGAAAAAAAGAGCTAACCTCAAAACGATTAAAAATGTTAATAAATCATAATTAAAGGAAAAATTGCTCGGTGGAACAAAATTTTTGACACTTTAATGCGTAGATAAACGTATCGAGGTGTTCTAGACTTGTCGGTATAAAATGATATACTTACATCAAAACTTGATGAGTAGTATACCTTTATAGTCGGTCGGGAGACTGATATATTTCATTTCAATTTATTTACTTTTTACCATTTTGATATATTTCTTAAATCGTAATTAATCTTATTTATCACTGTATCATAATTATCTTCTGATATGTAAACTAGTGCATCATCTACAAAGAGTTGGATTTTACAATATTTCAGAGATTTACCGATGTCATTTATGTATATGGTAAAAACTTTGCCGTACCATTAATGCTCTAATTTTTACCGCGCGCAAGATAACATTTTTGTATCGAATTTTCCGTAGGGCTGAAGTTCTTTAACACATTGTATCCCGGAGCCATGAAATCTCGTGATTATATAACCATGCGTTGTGTCCCGGTCCCGTGTTTTCACGTGGTTTACCAGCTGTCTAAAAAAGTGCATTTTATGGACATCCAGTGACTTTTATTAGTCCTTTTTAGCTGCTGGTAAACCACGTGAAAACACGGGACCGGGACACAACGTGTGGTTATTGTAATCGCGTGTTTACACGGCTCCGGGATACAAAGCACAAAAAAAGGAGTGAGACCCTGTATATGTGCAAACATTGCAATGTGCAATGCGCAATGTGGCTCTCCATAAAGGCCAATGTTGACGAAACTATCATACAAAAATGACTTATTTGATTATTTCAAATAAATCTGTGAGGTTTCATTTGATTTAACCTAGTATTTTCATACTTATGACACCTTCAAGAAACCCTTCACTAAGCATGAAATTTCACAAAAATGGGCCGAGCACATGGTAAATTCTATGTGTATTCGGCCGGTGCTCAAAGTGTTAATACAGGAAAACCTCGTACCAGAATTCTGCTGAGATCTTCTCTTGTAATCGCGTGAGAAGAAATGTGTCAATGACTCTTTATTATTACCGTTGTAATCAATAAATAAATAAATAAAATAAAAAATGTTCAAGATCGTTGGTAAATGTAATTCTATAGAAAAAGCCCTATCAACCGACCTTGTAGTGTTTCCAAACATCCGCATTTCTCACCAAATAATTCCATTCTTCTGGGTTCCTAATACCGCACTTCCACTATACAAGGCACGTTTAGCTTTCATCTTTCCTGTGCGACTTCCTCCGAAGACCGAACGTGTCATTAGAAACGTTGTAGCAACGCGGTGTTAAATTGTCAAACCGGGTAATTACGTGTCTGAAATTAAATTGTTGCGTGTAATAAAACTTCTTCTTGTTTAAATGCCGCCTCTTCGGAGGAGGTTGACAGCTATCTTTACCTAATTGACTGCAGCCAAAAACAGCGATGAGGTACTCATTCCGTACCACTGCCTCTGGTTTTGAAGTTAAAAAACCCTTTGCCGACCCAAAAAATACTTCTTCCCGGTATCATTGTAGGAGCTGGTATTTTTTTTCTATTACTACACGACCAAAGTATTCAAAAACTCTAGATCCTCTTTTATGCATTGTAGAATTCACATTTTAAACTCTGTCTATCCAACTATCTTAAGAATGTTTCTATGCATCCAGAATTCAAGCGATTGTTGTAAAACTTTGCCTTTTTAAAAAAAGATTAAAAATAGAAATCTCAACAGAGACAGAGCGCGATTTTTCCTAAGGAAATATCCCTATATAATACTTGCCGCGTGGATTCTTACAATCTTGTGAAATTGTCCCGAGACATCGCCACCGAGATAGACGGGCAGGCTGTCTCCGCGGAACAATGATTGCCCCCCCCCCCCACCGGGCGCATTGCTTCTCCCGTACATTTTTTCTGCCGAAAAAGGAGGCGAAAAAAAAATCATTTTTACTATTTAGTTCATTCTTTAACAATTCCAATACATCTTTGTATAAATAAATGGTATTTTTCGTGAACTCGCTCGTAATTAACGCCGTCGTGGATTCATTTTCGCAGCGTTCATGTATGAACTGCGGCCGAATTTTCGTATTGTCCCAGCGTTCAGTCCCACGCGGTAGAGAGACTGTTCACGGAGCTGGGACAAGACAATATTGTCATGTATATTATATTGTCCACATGTAAACAGCCCTTTACTTTAAGCTCACTGCAAAATAACGACCATTTTGTTAAAATAGACCGAATTATTTAATTTTGTTTATGCCGAACGCAATCAATTGCTTTTTTGTGAATATTGTTTTAAAACAACCGATTTTTTTACCCACCTCTAGTACTTATGTCAGTGATTTCAAAGAGGACAAATGTAATTTTAGGTTTTTGTAACTATATATTGTAATTAATCGAGAAATCGAGTGGAAAGTTGGAAGCGGGCCGTCAGGATCAATATCTTTAAATCTTATAGATCTGGCTGCAGCATCACGGCATGCCTAAAATTGAATCTAATTCTCATAGGTTGACGTCTGAAAGAAGAATATGCAGAGTGATAAAAGAAGCTTTAAAATTATTAGAGTCATTTGCTACATCCTACCTTTGTGAACTAATGTTCTCTTAAATGGTGGACACAAAAACTAAATAGAGAAAAATATACTCCAATTAGAAAATAATTCAGCTATTTTCGTCTCAAAAATAGAACCACTATCGACAATTAATGAAAAAAACATGCACAGCCCTCACTGAAATTATTGTATTTTATTAATATTAGGTCCTACTAAAGTACCTACTAAAGCCTACTTTAGTAGGACCTAACATTCTAACTTGCGACTGCGACCCCTCGAGCAGAGTTGCCAACGTTGATTTTGGGAGCAATCTACCGAATTTGAATTTCCAAAAATTCAACAGATTTTTAAACATTTGGAATAATTGACAATTTTTAAGACAAATCAGGCCTATGATGTTAGCAGTGTGGGAAAGTCGTATCCGGCACCGCTCCCCGTAGTTTGCCCCCCTAGAAAATGTGAAGAAAAAAAAAGTTAAACTGTTTCTCTTAAATAACTGTTTTTGGCGGCGTGGCTCGTCACAAGTGACAGTTTAATTATTATTTGTGAAACTGTTTCAGCTGACAACGAATCTACCGATTTTATCTGCCATCAAGCGCGGCTCTGCGACCCACAGATTAAATAACACACAGATACTTCAATTTAGGGGCCATTTTATTTTTCTCGTATATAACTGTGTGGGAAAATGAGGGGAAAATGTGGTTGAGCGAGGTTCGAACTTCGGACATTCTTGGATATTACATTTTATAGGGCCTAGCAGTATTTCTACTGCGGAGAATAGTATAAAATGCTGATTTTTTACGAAACTAATTACAGATCACACCATAGAAAATTTGGAGTCTTACCATGCAAAACGGAAATACTCGGAACTTAAGTGTTTTTTTTATACCAAAACCAAGTTCCCATGACTGACTTAGTTAATTATTATTCCGACGATACGTCATTTATTCATTTGTAGAAGCGCCTTTAAAAACAAGAGTTACGCCCTTTTCATACATAATGACTAAATCCACACGACGACACGGGAAAATCGAATCGGGTTGTGGTTACGTGGCTATTGTTTCGGACTCACAGCTCAAAGGTCCGTGGTTCGAATCCCACTTTACCTCAACTTGATTCCCATTTTCCAATTGTGAGTTATTTATAACTCGTTGAAAATGGCTCTCAAAATGAAATATTGAGTAAATCATAAATACGCATATATTTTTTTTTTATTATTTTTTTTTTTGAAAATCCCAGACCCAGATAGGTGGCGCTGCGATCTATAACAAACATTTGACTCAACGCACGATAACGATAAGGACTCTTAGCCAATCACATGAGGAGATGAAACGAAAAACTAACCCTCGAAAATGGCAAAAATAAATAGTGGGTTTCTTTAGATAACGAGATTTTTTTTTTGCACCACAACAGGCCAGGAGACCCAATTACAGTGGTGAATTACATCACAGAACACACAGGCTTGAGAAAAATCACATTTTATTTTTCATGTTCTCACCGGGAATCCAACCCGGAACCTTCCGTGCGTCTTGACCATTACACCACGGAGGCCACCGATATATAGTTCTCTTTTTTTTATTTTGCTTTGGGAAACAGCAAATCACACAATGACGAAACGAAAAGATTCAAATGTCTAGCTCAATGTAAAATGTCGCTTAGTATATAGTTTCTCGAAAATTCGAATATTGAAAAACTTTTTTCTGAACCAGCTAATGGCACACAAGCCAACGTTTGGGTAGGACAACGTCTGTCGGGTCCGCTAGTAATTTATATAAAGTTTGTAAATTTTTTTTATATTTTCATTAGCACCTAAAATAAATTATAATATCGTGTTTTTATAAAATGATATATATATATATATATATAATATGATATATATATAATATATAAAATGATTTGATATTTTTTTAACCGGTTATAAGCGTGTTTTCGTGAGTTTTTTCGGGTAATCTACATATTCTAAAAACTAATATTAAATATTTAATGGCTTCATATTTCTTCATACCGGAATTACGAGTATATATAGTATACTCTCAAGCAACAATTCTGCGTGAGGAAATCGTGTGGAAATTGGTTGGCCACGTAGTATACTGGTTAGAGCGTTTGCCTGCCATAAAATAAATATAAAATAGTATAAAGAAAATCAATCCACCCTATGTAAGTCATTTTATCGTGCCGTGAGGATTTTTACGATCGTATGAAATCGCTTTACTTTAGAATTGCCGCGAAATGATGACCATTATGTTAAAATAGACCAAATTACTGGGTTTTTTTCACGCCAAACGCAATTAAATGGTTTTTGTAAAACACTGGTATTATTATACTTTGACCAAAAAAATAATGACTTAACACTTTGGATATATTTTAAAGAATATGGACAGTATTGTTATGTTTCTTAATTTATCATTGTTCTTCTTTCTTTATTTTTTTTATTAATCAATATAGTTACTTACATAAAACCATACATGTTTTTTTTTTCTATTACAATCTACTTTTATATATTTAGATCATCTTATAACTGTAACTCAAAAAAAAGAGACTAGCTCTTCTGCTTGTTTTTTTATTTGAAATTATATAATTTCGAATATACGTGAGGAATAAAAAATATACTACGAAATTAAAAGAAAAACAGAAAATGATAATAATAAAATAGAAAGCTGTTTTTACTCGGGTTCAAAAAAATCTTTTTAAAATTCAATTACTGTTTTTTTGTATCTTTTATTACATCATCGTTACGTTCTTTTACTACTTTATTATAATTATATTTATTGTTAGTAATAATGTTTTGATATTTTGTAATACACGAGAACAGTGTAAAATCCTACCTTAATTCTTACTAGTGTATTTTATTTGCAATCTTTTTTAAATGTACAAACCATATTATTTGAGTTTCCTATATATTTTTGTGTTCAATTCCTAGTTATATATAATTCATAGTTTGTAAAATAATATCTAAAAGTACAAAACTATAAATGGGTTATAAAATTGTGATACCCATAATGTGTAAAAAAAGAAATCTGTACTGCCTGCTGTTTTCTCATTAAAAAAATATCAAATCAATATTTTTTTGGTGATTATAAAAACCGTAAGACTAATGGTTTAAAAAAGACTCCTCGATATAATTATTGTGAATGATGATATCAAAAAGATTAGCAAAGAAGATACAATCCTATTTAATATTTGTGTATACTAATAAGTTTATATTTTATTGTCTTTTCTTTCTTTTAACTTTTAACTTGTAAATTATTATTATGTATAAAAATGTCATTGCAAACCTTGGAATGGGGTATGTAGCCTTGTTAGCTGGGCAAAAAATGTAAAAATGTGTGGACTTCATTTCTCTTTTTTTATAAATTCGCAGTATTACTTTTAAGATTTTTAGTAGTAATTATAATTTTATTTTTATATTTATTTGATTTTTAATTATGATTTCCTGTTATTTTTATTTGCATTAGAAACGCGCCGATAAACTTTCATTTATTATTAGTTTGGCGTTATCTAGATATTGTTTAATTGTGTATAAATTTGAATAAATAAAAAAATCAAAAATATAGGATAGAAACACAAAACATAAAAATTAATTCTACCAAATTACCCATTTCACTTTTCTAACAGTTAACAACATACATTATACATATACCTACACTTCTTTTCATCTTTTACAGGAAACGAACCCTGGACCCGTAGAAAAAAACATTTTTTATTTTCCAAAGGTAACTTAATCCATTAATCCACCGCTTCCGCATAATGCTTGTGTACAAACGCTTATATTTTGCTTTTTGCCTTGATCTCGATAAGTCTGATAAGGAAATTAAAAGTAACATATTACAACAGAGATGAAGAACATTTAGAAGAAGGTAATATAGACATCTAGGCATCTACAGGGCTTATAACCTGTCAATGGCTGGTTTAAGTGGCCACTTTACACACTGAGCAACATTCACAATTCTGCCCATATTCGAACATCTATATTCCTTCAATTCTTTCATCTGTTGATGTTTGTGAAGTTAAAGAGCTGAAGCCTTTATTTATGCGGGTGAGATTCATCTAATTGAATTATTTCACCTACATACTAGGCAACGCCTGAAAATGTTATTTTTTCAATTTCTATTCTTCTTCATGGACCAGGTGGATTTATCAACAATATTTTGAGTTTGTCCAAATTTTTGTAGACAAGGACCGGATTCAACTCCCCGAGAAGCTGTTTATATTAGCAGCTTCAGCTCTTTAACTTCACAAACATCAACAGATGAAAGAATTGAAGGAATATAGATGTTAAAATATGTGCAGAATGGTGAATGTTACACAGTGTGTAAAGTGGCCACTTAAACTAGCCATTGACAGGTCATAAGCCCTGTAGAGCCTAGACTTCTATATTACCTTCTCTTAAATGTTCTTCATCTCTGTTGTAATATGTGAAAATAAACAGCTCCCCAGGGAGTAGAATCCAGTCCTTGTCTACAAAAATTTGGACAAACTCAAAATATTGTTGATAAATTAATAGTCTTGATATTTTGAACACTCCATATAATAGGTGCAGAAGAGAACTGATAGGCTTGATTCAGAATAACAGAGAATATACATTTTGTCTCTTTTATTGCTCTTAATCATTAAATCAAATGCAATTTTCCACTCCTACTTTCCTCCAATCATGCTTCACCACTCCTCATCTATTTCCTTCTTTTCCTTCCCACTATCTCCTTGTTTTGTCCATATTTCTTTTGTATTAATATAGAGTATATTTATTCTTTATATAGTTCAAACCGTCGTCGCTTTCTTTTAATATAATTAAGTGGAGACATATTATTGGATGGCAGGCCCCACTTTTTTTACATATGCATTTTTTTATAGTTTCTTTTTATGATCATTTAACCCAGTGGTCGGTAAACTCATTAGTTGAAGAGCCAAAGATCATCATTACGACGATTAAGATATCTTTTGAGAGCCAAATTTCTTTTCGTTTTAAACTGTTTCCTCTTCAAAGCCAACGCATCTCATTATGCAGCAAAGCTCTCCGTATTTACTCTTTATTATTGAGTAAACATTCTTTAAATTAGCTATGTAAAGGAGGTTGAACGACAATAGAGAAATATTACGTTTTTTTACACATGTTAAAAGTAATAAAGGTCTTCAAAATACTGTCCAGAAAAAAAAAGTTACTTATCTGTAGCATAAAAATTAAATCAAATGCAATTTTCCACTCTTACTTTCCTTCAATCATCCTTCACCACTCCTTATCAATTTTCTTCTTTTCCTTTCCACTATCTCCGTGTTTTGTCCATATTTATCTTATTTTAATATACAGGGTGTTCTTAAAACCCTGTCACATCCGAAACCACGATGATCAGTTTGAGCGAAAAGACATATTGGCACATTAAAATAAATTTTTAGAACGAATAAAATTTACAAAAATTAAATATTTATAAAAACAAATGGTTGCTTACTTCTGCAAGGGAGAAGCGAGGCGAGGGTAGGGGGGAGTCTGATATACAGTTAACCACATGGCCACGCCCCCTTCGCTTCCCCCCTGCAGAAGTAAGCAACCATTTGTTTTTTAAATATTTAATTTTTTAAAATTTTCTGCGTTTTAAATATTTTTTTTATTATGCTAATATTTCTTCTTGCCCATACTGATTATCGTGGTTTCGGATGTGACAGGGTTTAAAGAACACCCTGTATAGTAGTATATTTATTATTTATATAGTGTAAACTTTAAGCCGTCGTCGCTTTATTACAGTATAATTTTGTGAATACATATAATTGGATGGCAGGTTTTACTGTGTATACATTTTATATGTGTTTTTAAAAAATATTAATTTAACTGGTACATCTGATTGTATTCGAAATAAATAAAATAAAAAATAAAAATATTTTTAAATTTGTAAATTTGGATTCCGCTAAAACGGCCATTATAAAACAAATTAAAATGCAAATATTATCAAATTTAAATAGGTACAAACGAACCTAATAAATGTCAATCCACTGTAATTTAACCGTGCCGATTAGATTAAGATGATATTTGTGAAATATGCTATTGTTCGTCGGATATCACGCGGCTGGTTTGTTTATTTGAAAATTCTTGTAAAAATGAACAGACTTTAGGAATGTTTTTTAAACGACGTTAGCAATTTCGCAATTTCATTCTGTAGAATTATCGAAATATGTTTTTAGTATCTCAAAATTATCGGCAAATTATTAACTCCACAAGAGAAGAGCGCATGGTCCGCTTGAGCGTCCATAAGGAAACACTTGTCACGGTACAAGATTGATGGCGAATCCTAAACAATGGCCGTACGTCCCGCAGCTAATTTCATTATTTCGTTTCATTTTCTATCGGCGTAATTTCGTGAGGATATACACTTAGGAATATAATATACTTAATACCCGTTCATTAGATAATTAATTATTTGCTATGCAAGAAGTTCTTAAGATGCGAGCAGATTGCAGAGCCATATCTATTTTTTAGTAAATGCCTATGTGAATAATTTTATGGGTAATGGGGAAGTTTAGTGTTTTTTTTTGTATTTGTTTATTTGTTAATACCTAAACGTAAACAAAGCCCATTTTATATTGGTCAGTAAATGGTACAAGATCTCGTGCGGAATTTGGTCCAGAAAATATTGTGTCGTGAATACACAAATTGGATGAAATATGTGGTCAAATTCCAAATTCCAAAAACATAGAACACGTCCTATTTTTCAACCAATATTTGAGCCAATATCTGCGCGCGCATCCCACTGTTATATTGTTAACTGCAATCTATCAACTACAAATTTCAAGGCATATTAAATTATTTGTTGTTGCTTGTGTCATTTTATTTATCCAATACACAATTTGAGTGAACACTAACAAAGAACATGATAAAATCAACGATTTTTTAAATATAAATCAATGTTAATTAGAGAATAATTTATTAATGAGATTTAAAACAAGCATTTATTTTCAAATTTTAAAACCGTGATTTAAAAACGCTGTGATAAATAATCATCAAAATTCAGATTCAATAATATAAAAATATATAATATGGATTTAAAATAATTAATTGTAAAATATGGATTTTGTGGAGAAATGTTTTCATAAAAAAAAAGAAATTCAATAAAAATACGTTCGTAGAAAAACGCGACGTGTTTGGCCTTGGTTGTGTGACGTCAATATTCGTGATATTGTTCTACACAAAATTCAATGGCAAGGAACAAAAAAACATGAATCGTGACGTTTTAGGCGCGTGGCTAATAGAATGATAGTTTTTGCGAGAATTCAAAATTACAAACTTAAATGTATTTTTTATGCTACCTACAAATATTTTTTTTTTTTTAATTTTACTGGACAGTATTTCATAGACCTTTTATTACTTTTTTTTTTTAAAGTGATATTTCCCTATTTTCAACCAAAATAGGGAAATATCAATATGTATTTCATTGCTATGTAATTATCCTTTTTTTTTAATACTCTGTTTTACCTCTTATGTATATTGTAAAAAAAAACAAAAATAATAAAATATTTTTTTTTTTTTTTAATTTAAAAAATCTACTCTAATGGATAGGTGCATGTGGCGTTCCATCATCTCTGCCTCCCTCTACAGAGAAATAGCGTGTAGTAGTAAAAACGGAATGATGTATACTTTCTTTTTTTTTTTTAGTAACTAAAATTTTTATGAAATTCTGCTATCTGCTGTTTATTTTTCTTTGGCCCTTAATTCGGTAACTATAGTCCTTTAAATATAGCTTGATTAAAATGACAGCTGTCAAACTAATTTCATTAGTGATGGGAAATTGCTGATCACTGATCAAATCGATTTTATCAGTTATTTCATGCAATCGTGAAACTCTGTTTCCGAAAATTGATAAAAAAAACGCAAAAACAAGCCTATTATAGTGTGTTTAATACAATTATTTACCAAAAATAAGACATTTATACTTTTTTCGTGAACATTATCAAACGAACTATTTTTTATTCGATTAAATTACATTGATCAATTTGTCCCATTTCTAACGTTTTTGCAAAATTATTTAACCTTGTAAGAACGTCGTTAATAATTAGGTTTATTTCAGTTTTTTTTTTAGTTTTAAAGCTGATTTTATATTGATTTATATATGTCAAGAATTGTATTAAAAAAATAAATTAACTTACCAAATACGAATTATTTTTCGTGTGTCAATATAAATCACTCCTTAGACGTTGCTACAAAGTTATGTCGTCAGTTTTTCTGACAACTGTCATTCTAATCATCTTACATTTTAAGGACTTTAGTTGCCATACCCCATGAGATGACAAATTCAATATTATGGTTTTTAAGGTTTACTTCCCATGAAAAATTGTTTATAGAACCCCATTGACCCATTGTCTATCGAAGCTGTTAAACCTAATCTCTAAATTTACCGTGAAACGAATGTGTATGAATTTCTATATAATTTATTTATTTATTCATACAAATACGTACATATTACCAAGAAATACATTAATAACGTATCCCAAACTCTGTGAGGCCAAGGGTCCTGTGTTGAGTTGGGATACAACATAATGGAAATTGGAAGCACATACATAATAATAGCAAAAATAAATATCTATAATATTAATACTCTAGAAATGATTGTTAAATATTATTACATAAACATACATATATTTCAAAGGGCATCTCGTAGCAGTCTCATGAAATGATCTCTTCCTTAGATAAAATCCAAACTTGCACACTTCTCCTGAAAATGGCTTCGCTTTGGAGAACTTAATATGTTCATCTAGGACATTGAGCACACACACACACTTTATTTATTTTATATCGTCGATGGATGCAGATAGTGAGGAAGACCGAGAAAGACACATAAAATGAGGAACTTCAGTCCTACGGGAAATTGTATACAAAAAATATTTTCTTACACGGGGTAAAAATAAGACCGCAAACTTTCTTGAAAATGTACTAAAAAAATATATTTAAAAAAAATCGAACTACTTCGAACCTGTCACTAGTTCATATGAATCAACCAATGATAAGAGAGTCGTGGAAGATTTTCTGTTTTGTATTTTAAATTTTTTTTTTTTAAATTCTTAGTTTAATAGTCTATTAACAATTTTTAAAAAACCACTGAACTTCCTCATTAGTAAAAATGCATCCAGGAACGAGTATCTCAATCTTTTTAAAGCATATTTTTATCACAAACTAGTTTCAACTCCAGTTAATGCATTTGCTTCACATGCCCGTAAACCATTTATATTTTATCAGTCTTCTGTGGGTCTTCCTATCGGGTTCACCAATACTAATAAACAATGTTTTTTGACAATAAACGAGTTACTCTTTAAATAAAAAAATCGTAAACCGCGATTTTAATTTAATTTAACTGTACTGCTTTCCTCGCATCTTTCACAGTAAGAGGGGCAAATTATATGGAGGGCTCAGTCGGATAATAATAAAAAATCTTTATTAATCAGAATATACAATGTGATATTGTCATTGATTCAACAGTTTAAACTTTATAAATTTATTACAAATCCACTTTCACAAAAAAATGTGTCCTATTTCGGAGCACATTCACGCTTAGAACCTTTCTTGATGCAGCATTTGATTCTAAGGATTTTCGAGGGACTGAAATCATATTTCCTTTCTCAGGAAAAGTGTCCCTTTTTTAAACAACTCTTAGAAAACACTTCAACTTGTGGCTGATTTTAGTTACTAGCCTTTCGCAGTTTTACTCCAACTCTGTATTATGGAGCCATTGTTCGCTTGAAATGACTTCGTTCTGGGAATTCGATTAAAGTTTTCCTGAATGCAATAATAATCGTCATTCTGTAATGACTGTAGTGCCTACTCGTACACACTTTGGGAAGCAATCAATTTCATTCGAGTGCAATCAAGATGCATTTATTATACATTCAATGATGACTAATAATGGCGAATTAAATTCTGATTAAAGCGAGATTTTATCAGCACTGTGTATTGATAACATGGAAACTCGTAATGTATTTTATTTAGTTAGGTAAGCTTGTTATTACATACAAATTCAGATTTTTTCCTGTCAGGATCGATATTTCTATTATTTTTTTATTTATTGGACACTTTATATACATATACAATATTGTATATAAATAAATTTTTTTTATATTTGTATATTTTATTATTATTATTAATAAAACATATAATACAAACATCATACAAATTAGTACATCCGAAATAAAAAGAAAACATTATTGGATAAAAAACATAAAACACCATCTTATGTAAATTACATTCATAATTATCAATATCAAAAAGATTTAAGAAATATTTTTAATTGCGACACTTCTGGATTTTTTATTGAGTTTTTCGTGTCTTAGCTCATCAGGCAGTTTATTATATTTAGAATGGCCAATATTTTCCCCAAGGACCTACTGCCAAACTTTGTTGAGCGAAACTTAGACACATGAAGATTCCTTGAATATCGCGTATTGTAATTATGACCAAATGTGTGTTTTAAATTTGAATGAGCAGAAAAGTTGTTGTTTATTATTTTGTATATTTTTCTATTATTATTTTGTATACTGTTTTGAGTATTTTGCATATTGCACAATAAGTTTTTCTGGGTTATTATGCCGTGTGTCGTTCGTACTCTCTACCGACGTTTCGGATCGCGTTACAGCGTCCATCATCAGTGTTGATGTTATTTGTGTATGAATATGTGTTACGTTAGGTACTTAGAATTTTTACCGTGTCGTAGTCGTTTTTGTGTGATGTTATGTATTTGGGACTTGTACCGTGTCGTAGTCGTTTAGATTAATGTGTACCATTATGTACTTAGGATCTATACCGTATCACAAATCTGTGTTACATTGCAATCTTTATGCGATTTCTTTATGACTGGGTACCAGGATGTTTTTAATCGCATCCCATCATTTCTGTTTATGTTGTCGGGATGTTTGTAAATCTCAATTGCTTCTTTTACTAGTCGTGTTTGGTGGTTCTTTGGCCTCCCTAAGATTATCGGCTCAAAGGAAAACTTATGCCCCGTTTCTATGTGGTGCTCGGCCAATAATGGTACACATTAATCTAAACGACATAATGGTACACATTAATCTAAACGACTACGACACGGTACAAGTCCCAAATACATAACATCACACAAAAACGACTACGACACGGTAAAAATTCTAAGTACCTAACGTAACACATATTCATACACAAATAACATCAACCCTGATGATGGACGCTGTAACGCAATCCGAAACGTCGGTAGAGAGTACGAACGACACACGGCATAATAACCCAGAAAACTTATTGTGCATCTTAACGGCCGTGAAAATCTAAGAAGTTTAATTTTGCATATTGTTTTGATTATTTTGCATATTGTTTTGATTACCTGTATATTGTTTTAATATGTAAATGAACATTTTTGATTTATATATCGAAGAGTCCCGACTTAACACGGAATTTTCTAACAAGTCGGGACATAAAAACATTTAATTGTGTCTATGTAAATTTGTGTATTTTGTGCATTAAATAAAATAAAATAAATAAATACATATAAGGGCATATTGCCTTAAGGCAATTTCTTCTTACCTACTCAAACAGTCCAGTTTGAGAAAATTATAAACACCTTCGCTGCCCTGCTTCGCCAAAGAGCCTGGAGCCTATGGGAACGCCTAAAAAAGTCTAATAACGAAATTCTCCAAGCCACTGCAGAGTGGATCCAATCACCGTTGTTCAAGCGATGGCGCGATATGTTAAGACCACCATAAGTGCTGCAATATAAAATTTTATTTTATATTTATATTTATTGTTATATTTATGTTTATTGTTATATTTTTGTTTATATTTATATTTATGTTCATGTTTATATGTTTATATGGTAGAATTGGCTCTGCACTTTATAGCCATTTTACTGGAATAAAAATTTTAATAAATAAATAAATAAATACATGGACATATTGAATCTTACAATTTTATACAAAAATTAAAAACAAAGATTAACGAAATAAAAATATATGTAAAAAAAAAAAAAACTACGCTATGAAGAGAGGAGAGGGGATAGGAAGGAAAGAAGAAGGATAAAGGAACAATTTAAATATTTAGATAGTGACATTTCAATCTTGACTTAAATGTCAATAAAGAAGGGGCGTCTCTAACAATAGTAGGTAGATTATTCCGCAATCGAGCGGCTACTACTATGAAAGAGGAGGCAAGAAAATTAGAGCGATGACAGGGTATTAAAAGGGTTCTCTCGTTACTAGAACGAAGAGATAGTCCGTGTTATGAAAGAGGTTGGATGATATATTAGGCATTTTTAACAGAAATAAAGCTACATGTCGCTTAGGAACTTTTTCCTTTCCACCGTCGATGTATTATTCAAAAGATTATTCCAAAAATTAAATGCTGAAACAATAAATAACATCTCATCTTGACTTGTGTTTTTCCATTTTCAGCTCCTTGCACAAATCAAAGATTGAGCAGTGTTGAATCTGATTTTTGACGAGGTATTTTTTTGTTTGACGGTTTTTGACGAACAAAGTGACATATTTTTTTGTATTTAATATTTTTATTTGAACAATTAACTACACTATTGATGTTCCAAAATAATCATCGTAAATATTTACATATTATACAGACATACATGTAATCATATACGTATGTGTGTGTATGAGTTCTTACATATATGAAATGTTTCTTTTTGGTTTTAGTTACTTTTATAAAAAATTTACATCTTTTTTAATTTTGATTTTAGGCCGGAGCGTTCTAAACAATTTTCTTAGCAATTTTATATCGATCGATAAGGTGGTTGATAGGTTTGCTTATTAATGTTTAAAAAAAAACAGATAACTTTTCATAATCATTGTTCAATAATTTTAATTTATTTAAACAGAGAGGGAAAACATTTTTGAGAAGGGAATATGGAAGTCTAGGCATTTACAGGGCTTCGTCAAAGTCAACAGATGGAAGAGTCGAGGAAATGCGGATGTTCAAACATGGGCAGAATGGTGAATGTTACACAGTGTGTAAAGGGGCCACTTAAACCAGCCACTGACAGGTCATAAGCCCTGTAAATGCCTAGACTTCCATATTCCCTTCTCAATTTTTTTCCCTCTCTGTTGAAATAAATTTAAATATCAACAACTCCCTAGGGAGGAAATCTAGCCAGTCTGCAAGGATTTGGACATAATCAAACATTATTGTTTAATAAATCCACTTATATTCACTACACATTGTCACATACATACAATACTCACACCCATACACATATAAACACATCCTCACCCACCCTAACATGTACATTGTCCAATAATAACACTGATACACTAAAACAAGTACTTAGCATAAATATTATTATATTATAATAAAAGTTATCCTCATAATGTAATTGAGACATTTTTTTAAATTTAATTTATTTCTACCGGCATATTGAAACCATTATATAAATGCCATGATGTGTTTTTTTTATGAGAAAAATGAAATATAATAAACGATTTTTAAACATTTATTTTGGACTTGACCTACTTTGATTCTAATCGACACACTATCGTATTAGTAAGTACAGAATGTATGTCTGTATTATAAATAAAACACGTTGTCAACAATATTTTGAGTTTGTCCAAATTTTTGTAGGCAAGGATTGGATTCGACTCCCTTGGGAGCTGTTTATATTAACATATTACAATATAAATTAAGAACATTTAAGATAAGGTAATATAAAAGTCTAGGCATCTACAGGGCGTATGACCTGTCAATGGCTGGTTTAAGTAGCCACTTTACACACTGTGTAACATTTAGTATTCTGTGTATATTTGAACATCTATATTCCTTCAATTCTTTCATCTGTTGATGTTTGTGAAGTTAAAATGATGTTTGATGTTTGTTAAGTTTCAGCTCTTTAACTTCACAAACATCAACAGATGAAACAATTGAAGGAATATAGATGTTCAAATATAGGCAGAATGGTGAATGTTACACAGTGTGTAAAGTGGCCACTTAAACCAGCCATTGGCAGGTTATAAGCCCTGTAGATGCCTAGACTTCTATATTATCTTATCTTAAATGTTCTTCATCTCTGTTGTAATATGTTAATATAAACAGCTCCCCAGGGAGTCGAATCTAGTCCTTGTCTACGAAAATTTGGACAAACTCAAAATATTGATGATAAATCAACCTGGTCCATGAAGAAGTGTAGAAATTGTAAAAATAACATTTTCAGGCGTTGCCTAGTATGTAGGTGAAATAATTCAATTAGATGAATCTCACCCGCATAAATAAAGGTTTCAGCTCTTTAACTTCACAAACATACACAGATGAAAGAATTGAAAGAATATAGATTTTCAAATATAGGCAGAATGGTGAATGTTACACAGTGTGTAAAGTGGCCACCTTAATCAGCCATTGGCAGGTCATAAGCCCTGTAGGTGCCTAGACTTCTATATTACCTTATTTTAAATGTTCTTCATCTCTGTTGTAATATGTTAATAAAACACGTTGTATTAATATTCAGTCAGAACACAATAAGTTTCAGTATTTAAATTTTCCCCTGAAGACGAGCAATTCTGAATACCTAATTTGTGAAAATACCTTATTTATCCAAACCTTACAGTGACAGTTTTACCCTCGTGAGTTGACAAATAATTTTGGAATTTTAGCACGAAAATATATAAAATGTTTTTATTTATATTTTTACCTTAAGTGTAGACTAACCTCGTTAAAAATATTAAATCTGGGTTGTGTAACTGTGAATTAATATTTTCCAGTCAGCAAAAAGATGTAAGTTTCACATCTTTAGTCATTATGACCCCCTTTCTTGCGAATTTAATTTATTTACCTAACGTTATTTATGAAATAATATGTTACAAGTAATGCTAATAGGTGTAGGTTAGTAGGTACTGTCCAATTTAATTAAACGTGTTAAAATAAGCGCTCAACATAAACAAACAAACAGAGAGGATAGAACGCCATATCCCTCTGTCTTTGCATACAGACCTCGCTTCCTCTTTCTCGCTCCATATTCATACATCTTCTCTTGCACGCACGCCGATTATTCATATTCTTGACATGTCCATCTTCAAGCATGTGATGGACTTGATCGTGCCATGTCTTTCTCAGTCTTCCTCGTTTTCTGCATCCATCGACATTAGCATCGTAGACCCTTTTAGTCGTTCTTTCGCTGTCCATTCGCTCTACATGTCCAAACCAACGCAGCACCCCTTTCTTTATTCTGTCGATAGTACATGTCTCAGTCTTACTTAGTTCACGGATCTCGACATTTGTGCACCTTTCACACATTCGCCTGAGTGATCGCATTTCAACAGCATTTAACCTACTTTCATCGTTATTTTTCCAGTTCCATACTTCGCTCTAATACATTAGAGTTGGCACTAGAACTCCATTGTGAACCGCTAGTATTTCCTCCTGCGACAAACATTTGTTTGCCAAAGTAGATTTCAGTGCTCAGTTCACCCTGTTCCCGGCACTCACCCTCCTTTCTTATATATCTATATCTTACTTATTTTTTCTATTCCTAGCAAACATACTTCCCAAATACACAAATTTTTCTACCTGATTCAGAATATCTCCCTTCACACTGATCTCACATTTAATTATATTTTCATCCCTTTCAAAAACCATCACTTCCGATTTATCATTATTCATTAGCAAATCGCTTTTCTTCCATACATCGTAGACTTTTGTTTTCTCGATTTTAGTTAGGCATAATCATATTCACCAAACCGCTCTTCTTCGCATATCCGTAGTCTGATAAAAAGTCCTGAAATCATACAATTTCGCCATTTTAAAACGGCTTTCTTTCAAAATCGCGCCCTTAAAAGATATGATTGAAAAGAAAAAAAACCTTTCGACCGGCAGATTACGCCTTTTCAAATTTAGACTAAACAGAAAGTATTATTTAAGTAAAAAAACTTTAACTAAAGTACTTTTAAATCACGCAAATTTGTTGTATTTTTCTAAAACTTGATGTCAAATTACGCCTTCGATAATGTGTTGAAATTGAAAGAATCACATAGTTCAGTTCAAACCCTTTTTTATGAAAATGCGTTTTTGTCTTATTTTTAGGAAGAATATTTTGTAAATATTTAATTTCTACATTATGTCTTTAGAAAAAAATAATGCCATCGAAGGGCAGATATGAATATTAAAATTTCGTAAGAAACGTTCTGTGGAAAAGAAATATTACAACAAAAACAATTTTATTTGTGTATAGACTATTAAACTAAGCATTTTTTTATGTATCTTATTGTCAGCGCTATGATTTTTTAAAGTTTTGTATTTTTGAAATTATTTCGCGTGTGACATCGCAAGTTCTCTTCCCCTTCTTTTCGATGAGTTTTGCTGACTCGCCAATTGACCTACCGCAAACCTGAAACCTATCACAATTCTCTTAACATTGGTTGATTCGGAAGAACTAGTGACGTCATGCAAAGTGGTTCGTTTTTATTTTGAAAAAAAAAATTTCATTCAATTACAAGAAACTTCGCCGTACAATTTAATTCTTAATTTTTACCGCGCGTATGAATAGGTAAATCATTTAAAACTCGTTGGTACGTCTAGCTGTCCACGAAGTTCTGAGCATGCGTCTCCAGTACCACATTTCAAAAGCGTCAATTATTTGTCTTTTCGCTGCTTTGATGGTTCACGTTTCTGCAGCATATAGGAAAATGGAGTAGACCTAACTCTTGGCGTGCTTAATCTTGGTACTATTACTCACACCCCTTTCTTTCCAGATTTTATCGAGCTTAGCCATGGCGCTTTTGGCAATGGCGATGCGACGTTTGATTTCTCTTTCACATTCCCCTTCGTTGTCAATATGAGATCCAAAGTACAAGAACTCATTCACAACCTTGGAATGAGTTTCCGAGATTGCCAAACCTCTGAAATCGATCAATGACCATTATTTTGGTTTTATTCCGGTTAAGCTAGGGTTTCTTAGGACAGCGGTGCCCGTATCTTAACGGCCGTAGTGAACGGTGATGCGGTGGACAGCCGTCGTAACGGTGACTAGAGAGTGGTTTCATAGGAAAACGGTGTTTATAAATGTTATCCTATGAAACCACTATCTATTCACCGTTACGACGGCTGTCCACCGCATCACCGTGCACTACGGCCGTTAAGATACGGACACCGCTTTCCTAGGAAACCCTAGCTTTAGAGTCTAGTCCTAGTACCCGTCATTCTCCACACGCTTCAGGAGATCTACCATATCACTGGAGTCTTTGGCTAAAAGTGTTGTGTCGTCTGCGCATCTGATATTGTACAGCTTTATACGACACCAGTGGACTGTTTTTATCTTACGTTTATTTACTTTTTTTTTTTTAATACGTGATTTTCAAAGAGCGGTGTTTTAAAATGGAAAAATCAACGACTACAGCCATGTGATGTTGCCTCGCAATACTTGCGCCTGTTGCTATGCAATTTAATAGCTTCTCTGCTATGAAAATAAAGCAATTCCAATTACCTTTTTTTTCGATCGCGTGCCGAGAATACAGGTTGTGTATGAAATAGAATCAGGACCTCAAATGAGTATTCGACTCCATGGTTACTGAGGTAAAAATCCTGAAAAAAGAAGAGTCACCTCGTAGTGTAGTTGGAGCGTTTGCCTACTATTCTCGAGGCCCGGGTTCGATTACTGGCAGTCTACATAAAATATTTTTAAAGGTGGTTCTCTGCAATAGTTAATTGCCCGAGGCTGATCACCTAACTACCTAATGCACCACTAGGTGTGGATAGGGAAATCGCGATGATTATTTACCCAAATATTTCAGTTTTTATACCATTTTCTTGAAGTCGAAAATTGTGCCAGAAAATGATAATTTTGTTTATTCATATAAAAATACATATTACAAAAAAATAAAATAACGTATCCCTAACTCTATGAGGCCAAGAGCCCTGTGTTGAGTTGGGATAGCGGGATTCCAACATCAGATCTCTGATTCATAAGTCCACAAACTGATTGAATAATGAAATAATTGGCTTATTTATAAGTTTTTGTGAAAAATTAGCTGAAAGGTGTTATACAATACTGTGTATTATTTCCCAAAGAAATAACTACTCACAAACCTGGGTATTCGCCTAGGGTAGTTTGACAAGTTTTCCTCTGCTTGAATCAGATTTTGACCTAAGGCTGAATTTTCTTCAATATGCATTTTTCTTAACACATTTTTTTTTTTCAAATTAAATGCTAAAAATAAATAATTACGAAATTATTTTACTTAAAATTACTAAAAGTATTTCTTGTGTATTCAACATTTGGACATTTATTTTAAATTTTGCGTATACTGTAGTGATGTAATAATATATATTTACCTTAACATAATATGTTACTAATTGAAAATACTTAGTACACTTCCACTTACTTGTTCGACCAATTAGCACTTTTACCCTTAAATGGGCATCTTCAGACTGGTGTACTGTAGTATTAATGATCCCCTTTTTGTTTGAAATTTGTCCAGAGCAGATTTACGTCATAATGGTATACCATTCTCATAAGAAGGTCTCAGTAAAATGTTTATACGAGGTTTTCCCAGAGTATGAATATGAACCCAAACCAAAAAAGATTTTGGATCCGACATTTCTCGTTTTTTGCACTGAGAATGTTTTTGTGAGAGAAAATTTTGATAAATAAGTATTTGTGCATAGTTTTTCTGTCACTGTCTTGCAGATGCCTCCCTAGACTATGCGAAAGACAACTGTACATCAGGCTAAATAGGCAATGTTTTATTGTCACATTTTCCACACCCTAAAACTAAACCAATTTGGTTGTTTTTTTAAGAAAAAGTATCAGAATGAAAATTTGTGTCAGCACCTTTTGTGTTTTTAAAAAATTGTTATCATATTGGTTTACCGTACGAACGAAGACGACAAATAAAACTAGGCTCTTTTAAGGATTTTTGGGTGGTCCTTGTTCCTATACTAAACTATTTGTTCTGGGTGTTTAATAATTAATTTTTTTATTTTTATTTTTGCACCACAACAGGCCAGGAGGCCCAATTACAGCGGTGAATTACATCACAGAACACCCAGGCTTGAGAAAAATCACATTTAATTTTTGTGTTCTCACCGGGAATCGAACCCGGAACCTTCCGTCTGCGAGTCAAGCGTCTTGACCACTACACCACGGAGGCCGCCAATGTTTAATTTGTGCCTAATAATTTGCTGTTCCTTGATCAACACAGCACGAACGATGGCTAGCATGCACCAATGTCCTGATTGTGTCATATTGTAAACTCGAGACAAGATCTGGACTATTTGGTGTAAGTTTTTATAGATTTAAAAAATCACTAAGATAGACCAGACCTTGTCTTGAGGTAGTAATTATTTTTTTTGTCCTATTTTTAATTTTATACAACAACAACAAAAGTTTTTATTTGATAAGTATCTGTATTTATTACAAGAAATTGTATTTACCATTGTTAAAATGGACTGCAATAAATAAATAAATTTATCAAAAAAATAAAATGATAGGGCCAATAGTAAATGTCTGTAGTGTGTCAAAAATCACTGCTCCTGGCGCCATAATCCAGGGAGAAAATTCGTGAATACGTTTGTATGAAGAAATGCCAAACTGCGTTTCCTCGTAAGATATCTTATTTTTATATTTTGGTTTTTGTAATTCGTTAAATATTTACCCCTTGACATCATCTCTGAAATTTTGTGGATAAGGGGGCAAAAAGTTAAAAAAACCTTATATATTTTACATCATTAGACCAAAAATAGTGCATTTTTACACAAGTTGTATTCTGTTTTGTCAAATTTAATAAAATATTATGTATTACTGTTTCAGGTTATGCCTACAACAGACAGCCAGTCGAGTTTGCAGCCACACACCCATTCCTCTTCTTCGTAATGGATTCCTCTCTCCATGTCGCCTTAATGGCCGGAAAAGTTGTCAACCCGCTTAACTCGAGAATCTTGTGATCATGTTTCAAAAAAATATTATAAAGGTAAAATGTTACGAGAAAACATATTTATCGAATTGCTTTCGATATGATAGTCCTTTCATGGCCCAGAACAGCCTCAAGACTATTTAGGTACTTTTTAATAAATAATTAACAATAGTCAGTGTGTGCGCCAATCTCGAGACAAGTTTTTTCAGTCAATATTAAAATGCCACGATTATGAAACATTAATGTAGCTAATATTTGACTATGCTTATAATTCGTACTTACAGAGTTGAAGTATGAGGGTATTAAAAGCAAACTTAGAAATCTCGGAAAATTAGTTATTGATGCAAAATAAACTATACATAAAAAAACCGACCTACCTAAATAATAGCATAATTCAAAACAGTCTAATTGTGAAAACAGATTTCAATAAATTATACTACTTGACACTGCAAACTTCGCATTCTCCATCGAGTTAGTGAAGCATAATTAAAATCTCGCAATTCTTTTTTTAAAGGTTTTCGCAAATATCTCAATATTCAATGGAGATTTCCAAGTTTGCTTCTATAATACTCGTACCTTCATATTTATGTCAAACAAACATTTAAAATTTATGATTTGAAAACAAGACCCTGATATGATTTTTTAAAGAACACCATCTAGTGGCTTCAATTTTGCAATGGAATAGATAATGTGCCTGACTTTTTATCGAGTCAGATCTCCACAAATGGAACAATACTTTGAATAGCAAAATCATGTCATTCATTCCGCTTTCTGTTTATATATTATTATGGCATCAATTATGCATAAATTTCTTCATACAAATGTACAAAAAGAGGATAGTTGAAAACGCACATTAAAATTAATATTGTGCGAGGAGAAAAAAAGGTTAGAAAAAGTAAAAAATCCACAAATTCGGTGTGTAATAAAAGCTTTATTCACTCCACGTTTTTCTTATTTTATACAATTAGTTGTAAGTTTATTTTGCTTTCTTCGACTTAATCTTCCTAAGGTAGAATTCCAGCTCCTTTCCCTCGATGATGTAACCGTCAGCACGACCGCACTGTCCGGGGCGGGATCTCAGGCAGGCTGGAATAGACAATTATCTGTTAACATCACGATGTTGGATACAAGCGATGGAAATTATATTTAGATGATAATTTAGAGAGATCTCTCAGAGTAACTATGACATGGCTGATCATTTGGTGTCTCACGAGTGCAATTCAAAACGAACAACACAGAATTGAAACTCAAGCATGAGGTTCATCATGGAGATTTAATTTTAATTTTCACGCATTCATCCTAATACAAGGGATTTTAAAATGTAAGATAATATCAATATCACCGGTATACAGATAAAAACCTTTAAATTACAAAATTTGAGAAAACCAGTTAAAAACGCAGTTGTAATTTTTTGAGCATTATTAACTAATAAAATCCTCTAAAAAAGTTATATATAAAAACCAAATAAAAGCACTTTTTTAAGGAAGTCAGTTGGTTTCATGAGTAAGAACCATGTCTAAAATGTGAATAAGAAAGACCAGAAAAGACTTTTGTTGAGTCAAAACATTCAAAGTCACATTTTTCTTAGTATGAGCAATATAGGGCAGCTTAAAACTATCAATATAGATTTCTAAAAACAAAAAGCACTTAAATAGTTCTAGAATGACTATACTAACTTCAAATGTTTCCTCTGTAATTTGGATTGCAAAAGCTTAACCCCAACTGGGTCGTGGTGTAATTTCAAAAGAGTTTTTATGTCTTAGCAACGGATTTCCCACAACTATACCTTATACTAAATTTAAGTGAAATAAACAAAAATATTGGAATAATTGTCCCCGTATAGATAAAAACAACGGCACAATAAAAGAAAAAAATAAATATATTATGCACTTAAAATGAGCAAATTTAGTCTCATTTATCTTATCCACTTTTACTGTTTAAATACATTTTTACTGGATGACTATGTACATTTCAACTCATTTGTTTATGTGTGCTGTGACAACATTTCAAACGTAATTAATTCAATATAATTTTTGTTAAATTCCATACCGTGAATGACAAATTCAATTGAAAACAAAGTCAATTTACACAATAATTGCTCACAATCCGACGAATACAAAAGAGAGAGCATGGAATCTTAAATTATTAAAAAGAAAGTATTTCATTAGAACATTAATATTTACCGAGTAGTCTGCCAGTGTGGAACTGTTCCTCAAGTGCGGGCTCAACCTTGGCAAGCTTCTGGAGAGCTGTGTACTTCTTGGCCGTCTTGTTGTTGAACTTCCTGTTGAGGATCTTCTCCTCGGATTCAGTCTGCAAAGGGATGATGTCATTACAGCGAGACAATAACCGTACCAACTTGTGCCGCTGTCACGGGTCGTGGTCAGTAGTGCAAGAATTGTATAATCACTCCAGGGTCATATGACACGCAAATGTTTCATCATTTTTAATAAACCAAAATTACTTTTACTATTAAGTTAAGAATATTTGACATGTTTTTAAATTGTCTAAGAGAGAAAAGGGTGTAAATTTGAAGTAGGGACAAGTCATAATTAAAATTGTCTTATTTCTACTAAATATTTCACTTGGCTTTAAAACAAACACATTAATTTTGCAACTTGTATAAAATATTGTGAATTGATAGATAAATAATGGGGTATTTTCACTCAGGATGAATAACGGATTTAACATACTGAACATATAAAGGATTTTTCAGACTCTTTTAGTGGTTATAAAAGCCCTTATTAGGATTATTATCAAGAATTTCATTTGAAAAATTTGCTAAATTAAAAACGGCATATTAGTATATTGGCAATGAATTGAGTAGCAAAAGTCCACCCAACAGTCAACCACTAGTAATACATTTATTTTAATGTTGGTAATGCCATAGATACTTGTTTAGTATTGTTGTCTATGCTTGTTTCCCTCTCTCTAGAAACCAGTAGCTAGTAACTACCGCCAAATGGGGCGACATTTGAATCGTGAGTGACTTTGATCATATTTCTCTCTCTATAACTTGGAAATCTCACAACTTTCATTATTTTTAATGTGCTTTAAAATATCCATTATTATGATTGTTTGCATATTTTAAATTTTATTTAACGGTTTCCTAAAATGAGCAAAGATTTATAATTCTTCGACATCTTCATTTTGATGCAAGCGACATGATTTAAACTTATTAGTAGGACTCTTTATCTATTTATTAAGATTTTTTTGCATGATTCAAAATACATAAATATATGAAAGCTAAGCTTACAAGTTTAGCTCCCTTCTTCCTGCCGAGGGGTAGGACATAGTGGCTTTCATACCACTGGCGGAAGGGTGTGGCATCGATGACCACAATGGCGTTCTGTACCAGGGTCTTGGTACGCACCAGCTCATTGTTGGACGCATTGTATACAACATCGATGATGCGGGTCTTGCGGGTTGTGCCTGGGAACAAATATTCACATGGTCAGAAACAATTAATTCTGGTGCAAGAGAAATTTCGTTTAATCCGTGTAATAAAATAGGGTGATTGCTATAATCCTGACAGAGCAGAAGAGGACACAGCGAGAGACCATACTTACCATGCATTTAAAAATTTACAAAATTTAATAAGACAGTGAGGAAATTCAGTGCTACGGAAAATTAGATACAAAAAGCGTTTTCTTATGAGCAGTAAAAATTAGAGCATTTAATTGTACACAAAGTTTTACAAAAAAATCACAAGTTCTTTGGAATAAACCAATAATCACTAATCAGCACAACTCAACGGCTAAGATTTGTGACATCACATGCGAAGTAATTCCAAAATAACAAAACTTTAAAAAATCATAGCACTGATAAAACTATAAAAAAAAAAAATTTCTGCAAAATTTTGGCAATCTCTGACATGCTCAACGTGATATATTGATTTTAAAGTGTTTTTATCTTACCTTTATCTTTAAATAAAAATTGATATATGTTCACTACAAATAGTGTACCAATGCAGTGCCCTATGTACCATTGAAATTAGTCATTATATTTTATTGACCTTATAATTAGGAAATTTGTATGAAACCACAACCGTAATAGTGCAGATCTATTTTTGTTTAATGAAATGCAAATAAAATAATAAATTCCCTCAGAGTAACTATGACATTGCATATCACGGAGAGTCTCAAAACCTTATTCAGAACGAATTCAGTCGTTGAAGAGACATCAAGCAATTAGTGTCATCATTGGGAACTTAACTTTCTCTAATGGTTAATGATCATGTATTACAAAAATTATATGAAAGACAAGTTGTTTTAGTTACTTAGATTATTAATTATTAAATTAGATGATTCAGTGTAGTTGAAAGATATGTATAAAATTTGTATTTAACACGGGGACCCTAATAATTGCTCGCAATATAAAAATTATTGTTTGTAAATAAACCTTTTCTGTATTTATTTATTTATTTATTGTGGATAACTTATATAGCGCCATTTTCGTAATAAAATACCTCAAGGGCGCTTTACATGGTGATTCTACTGTTAAGTTAATTTAATTGAAGCTTTAAATTTGTAATTTGATTAAAATAATTTATTTTGTTGTCACGTGCTACGGATTTATTCAAATGATTTAGAGAACAAGTGGGTTTTAAGTTTTTTTCCGAAACATCACTTCACTTTCACAGCCTCGCACCTCTGCTGGGAGAGCATTCCATGCCATAGGGCCTGCGACCGCAAATGCGCGCTCACCAAATTTAGTGCGCTGTTTGCGTAGAGGTATAATAACTTTTCCTCTCGCCGTAGACGTAGCTGATCTAAGCGTGAGACGCCTGTCAGCTAGTTCATCTGGAATGCATAGTTCCCTTAGATATTCCGGAGCCGAGTTGTGCAGTGACTTATACATAAGCCAACAGAGTTTGTATTCGACCCTCTGTGGAAAACGTAGCCAGTGTAGTTCCCGAAGTAGTGGAGTGATATGACTGAACTTAGAGATTCCGAAAATAAGTCTCGCTGCGGCATTCAATACAGATTGTAGGCGAGTCATTTTGTTCATTGGTAGACCTGCATAGATACCATTACAATAATCGACTCTAGACACTACAAACGCATTTATTAATTGACGGGCGGCATCAACCGGCAAATTTTTGCGTATGCATTTAATTTGTCTCAGCTGGTAGAAGCATGAACTTATCGTTCTACTAATTTGAGCGTCAAGAGATAGGTCAGAATTGAGTAAAACTCCCAGTAGTTTAACGGTGGGTAGAACGGCACTCCCTACATTGGGTAGAGCCGTATCCTGGATCAAATTCTGTCGTCTGGCTGAAGCCACCCACAGTTGTTCAGTTTTTGATGGGTTTAATGTTAGTCTGTTTTCAGCCATCCAGTTTCCTATTTTCTTGATGCATCCATCAATTAAATTGACAAGCACACTTCTCTCGCCTGGTTTGCAATAAAAATAAATCTGCGTATCATCTGCATAGCAGTGCGACCACAATCCACATTCTTTGATAATGTTCTCTATGTCTTTAGTGTAAAGGAGATAGAGAGTGGTCCGAGTACTGACCCTTGAGGCACTCCTGTAGACACCCGAAAGTTGGTTGAGCTTTTACCCTGGAACACGACTGCATATTCTCTTTTATTAAGATATGAACTGAACCACATATGTGCCTGATCACGGATACCATAAGTTTTCTCCAGACGTTCAAGCAAAATATTATGGTCTACAGTATCAAATGCAGCACTCATGTCCAGAAGAGCCATCAACACCAGATTACCAGAGTCCACCGACGTTATAATGTCAGACAGTACTCTTATCACTCCCGTCTCCGTGGAATGAAAACGTCGGTATGCCGATTGCCTTACCGAAAATAAAGAATTCCGCTCGATATAGTTAACGAGCCTGTGAGAAACTATTTTTTCTAGTATTTTTGATACGATGGGAAGATTTGAAATAGGGCGAAAACTGGAAAGATCTTCCACATCTAGTTGGGAATTTTTTAAAAGTGGAGTTACATTTGCTTTTTTTATGGCTCTCGGAACAATGCTGCGCTCCATGGATGTATTAAATAAATCTGTATGGTTGGTTTCGATGAAAAAACTTTATCAAAATGTAACACCGATGTAAAGTAAATAGTCATGTCATTCCTATACTCTCGTCATAAACAAAAAGACAACTTTTTGACAGAAATCACAAATTGAGTTAAATATGAGGTAATGTTCTACAATGCATTTTGAACCATTTGACATATAACAATGAGCAGTTCATGATGTTTTTAAAGCAATAACATAATATCTACCGATAGGAGATTGGACCGCTGTGCACGTGCAAACCACGAGCCCACTGCGTGATATCGCATGATCAGCCCATTACACGCCACAGCGAAAATCTACACGGCGCGGCGTGATAAAATACAATACGGTGGATCTATATTCATTGTTTTATAATTATTTATTTATTTAATGCCTGGCAAACGCAATAACCAGTACACCATGAGACCGACTAATCTCCAGTCGATTTCCTTTGGCGGGATTTTAACCCGAGAGTACTCACTAATTCTATAGAATGATTCTGATAAAATTATTATTAAAATCTCTTATGTTAAGATTAACTATTATATTTTAATCGGGTTGTGGTCCCGTGGCTAATGTTGCGGACTCACGTATCAGAGGTCCGAGCTAGAGTAACAAACGTCTTGCCGCTACAAAGCGCATCGACGAACGACATTCTGTAAACCCAACAATGATTGAAAAAATCAATAATAACAAAGAAAATACTCACATTCTGAACCCCACGCGAAGTTGCCACCTTCCAATCGAAGGGCGCGGTACTTCAAGTTACCACCACGGGTGCGGACAACGTGAATACGACGAGGACCAAGCTAAAAAAAATTAATTAAAAACAATGATTAACAGTAAATGAACAGTATCAAAGTATTTACTGATTATAATCACAGAAGTTCAAGGTACATGACGACAATGTTTAATGTCACACCGATAAAATTACACTGCAGAATGATTGGATCGAAGTAACATCGGAAAAATATGTCAATCCAACTAACCTTTGTGTTGGCAGCGGGGCGACCTAATTCATACTTCCTCTTCTTGCGCATAGGCTTCCTCTTGCCTCCAGTCGCCTTCCTTTTATGCCAATGATCCCGGCTGATACCTACAAAAACACGAGTCGTGAGTATTGGTCAGGACCAAGTGTCAAATAACCTCAAAAACGTTGAAAAAACAAAACCACTGTTTTTAAAGCAATTATATTTACTTGAGACATAGTTTTAATACACATAAACCGTTTTTAAACCATCGAGTATGGAGAGAATCGAACATCAACCAAATCAAACTGTCACCGGGATGCAGCGCTTTCCTTCAGTTAGGAAACAAAATGACATATTATGCCTTGATTTTGGGCCTAAATTGACCAGATATCCAGGAGAAAACATATCACAATGAACAACTAAATCAAAAACACTGCCCATTTTTATTAGACTACTTGGATGCTCGTAGATTTATTTTCGGAAATTTACAACACGCACTCACCCATTTTGCCGACGAGCTAAAGAAAGAGCATAGACGAACGGAATAACAAATTACAAATTATATTTTTATTTGGGTAGGTACTTTATATTTCAGAATATTGAGAATATTACTGTTTTGTAAAATCGGGGAAGATTGTTTATAAAACTATTAAAACGTTAAAAAAATAGATATTTGTTTACTCTGAAATATGTAAAAGCTGTCTTTAACAATAAACTTTCTTTAACAAATAAGTGTGATCTTAATTTACAAAATTGAAGTTTCAATAAACTGTCTTATTAAAAAATCACTCAACTGCTACTACTACTACTACTACTACCATCACGCCATTTCCCCTTAGGGGTAGGCAGAGAGAATGGACCGCCACACACGTCTATCCTGGCATACAATCCTAGCCTCTTCCACATTCGTACATCTTGTCATACATGCCCTTCGGTTCTGTCTGCTTTTGACATGACCAGACTTAAGATTTTGGTTTATCTGATCATGCCACGTCTTCCTTGGTCGTCCTCATCTAACGTTGCCGTTCATTTCCGCCATATATACTTGTTTTACCATTTTTTCGTCGTCCATTCGTTCCACGTGACCAAACCATCTCAGAGACCCTTTCTTAATCTTATCAGTTATACTTGTCTCAGATTTACACTCTCGCCTGATTTCATCATTTGTAACCCTGTCATACATTGATTTACCACACATTCGTCTAAGAGATCGCATTTCAACCGCGTTCACTCGGCTTTCATCCTTCCTCTGCCAGTTCCATGTTTCACTTCCATACATAAGTGTTGAGACTAAAACTCCGTTGTGCACTGCCAGTTTAGCTTCGATTGACATATTCTTATTAGAAATTACTGTGCTTAGTGCTCCGTTCATTTTGTTGCCCGCATTCACTCTTCTTTCAACATCTTTTTCTACTCTTCCATCTCTTGAAAACATGCTTTCCAGATACACAAATTTTTCTACTTGCTCGGGACATTCGTTGTTTACATTTATTATGCAGTCAGTAACCTCACTATCCCTTTCAAATACCATCACTTTTGACTTACTTTCGTTAATCGCCAATTCGCTCTCCAGGCATACATCATACATTCTAGAGACTATTTGCTGCAAATCAGCCTTGCTGCTTGCTAACAGAACTGCATCATCAGCAAACAACAAGCAGCTTACTGGAAAATTATCCATTTTTGCTCCAATACCCATACATTCTATCTCTTTCATACAGTTGTTCATGTATAGATTAAACAACCATGGTGACATTACACATCCCTGTTTCACGCGTTTTGAGATCGCAAACCAAGATGTTAATACCCCATTAACTCTTATACACGCTGAACTTTCCTTATAGAGAGACGATACTGCACGTATAAGTTTATTGTTTACTCCATACTTTTCCAACACGCCCCACAATTTCATTCTATCTACTTTATCATACGCTTTTTGCAAATCGACAAATGCGCAGAATAGTTTTTGACTTTTTGCCAAAAACTTCTCCCTTAGCATTCGCAGCGCAAAAATTTGATCCGTGCATCCACGTCCACCCATAAAGGCTCCTTGCACGTCCCACACTTTGTCTTTCGTCACCTTTCTTACTTTCTCGATTATAATTTTTCCATACAGTTTACCGACAGAACTCAGAAGACTGATGGCCCTATAGTTTCCACATTCCGCGCGAGATCCCTTTCCCTCATATAAAGGCATGACAACTGCCCTCCTCCAATCCAAAGGCGTATGTCCTTCCTTTGGGCAGAGATTGAAAAGTCTGTACAGCCATGTACCCACGATCTGGCCACCACTCTTCAAATATTCCACAGCGACCTTATCATACCCAACGGATTTTTCGTTTTTCATACTTTTCAGCGCACTCTTTATTTCTACCATGCTTATCTCACATGACCTATTATCACTCGTATCTTCCTCTGCACAACCAAGCTGTTGCTCAGGGACACTTTCAGTACTTTCGTATCCTTCCATAAAGTATTCCAGTCTCGAAGATGTCGCGAAAGCGATGAAACCGGTCACTGGATATTCTAAATTTGTGGATTAAAGTATCACTCGTGTTTTATTTATATGATAAATTACTATGAACTTCCATCAAGAATTTTCACTTACAAACTTAAATGTTTTAAAACAATGTTGCCTAATTAATGTTGGCCTTCTTGAAGGTGAAAAAATATAAACGTTCAATGTTCAAAATTTGCCAGAAGTTCATGTAAGAATTATTGGACACGGACCTGGGAGGATATACAAAAGTCAAAAACTAACACGGAGGCCAAGAGGCTCTGTGAACACCGAATGCTCCAAGTAAGAAGCAGATATAAAGTGACATTTATTATGAATTATAATGGTCAATTTTAATGGCACTGTTTTTTTTTATGTGATTGGAGCTCAAATCTGAACTGACTGGCACTACTGATTCTCAAGTGTTAAGGCAGTTGAGACAGTAACAGGTAAAGGATTCGACTGATAGCAGAATTTGAGGGGTCTGAAAATATATATTGCATAACCATTACTTTTAATAAATAAGGATCTTTAATCTCACTTAGAGTGCTATGTGCAAATATGTCAGCGTTGGATGCGTTTATTATTTTTCTCACTAACAATCTTTCATTCACAGAAATAATTTTTAGAATAGAAATCGTTGGGAGACCAGGGATAAAGTTAACAATTTTCAATTTTATGTTCATATCTTTCATTTGCTTACAGTTATGAGTCATTGTTGTTTCCTAACATTTAGACATATTTCTTAATTATTTCGCTATTTGTATATTTTTAAAAAAATACGGTTTTTGAAAAAAAACTAATAATGTAAATGACACAATTTTTTTACAACCATCTCTAGGGGTCAGGTCAATCTCCCCTATTCTCTAGTTAGACATAATAAAGGGAAGAATAATAAAACAATGAATTAATAAAATTAAGTTTTATGGTAACATTGCTAAATCATAGTTTTGTGACATTTCCGATTTCGCTTTTTTTTTTCTATGACGAATTATATCAACGAAAATGGCGGACGTTCCAGTAGTTGATGAAAATGATGACAACTGGTTATATGGCGATTCTAACCCAGACGCTCCAGCAAATGGATCTGAAAATTTAGCAAATGGCGACGCAACTCCCGCTGAAACCGTAAGAAAGATAAAATAAACTTAAAACTCCTCAAATTTTGATTACAAACGCGGCACATAACCTCACTCTCGCCAACTGTTTTTTTTTGTGCAATATAGTTTAGTTTCTGTATTTTGAACGTTTGAACTAAATTTAATTGAAACCTTTCTAATGTTTTTGTTATTATTGTTGTTTCGTTTTCCCGGCCTGTTATGAATGATTTCTTTTCAATATTACTCATACATTTCGTTTTTAAATAAATTATTTTTATTGTTGTTATTTTAGGAGGAAGCTCAAGATAAACAAGTTGATGAACCAGCTCCAGAAGAAGAAAAAATAGATGAAACGCATCTAAATGATGAGCATTTCGAAGAAGGCGACCAACCTGAAGAAGATCAAAATGAGGATGGTCAAGAAAATGGAGATTCAGACTCTGATGACAGTGAGGATGATGTGAAAGTTATTGTAGGAGACATCGTATCGACACCACAGGCATATAGTAACTTAAATATCAAGGTAAATTTACCCGCTAATGAAACTATTTTTTGAAAAATTGAACAAAATCATTGACATATATCCAGGATACATAGGTATGGAAATAAGTTCGAACAAATATTTGATATTTTCAATACAAACTCTGTTAATGCATTAAAATGTAATCTCACTCGTTATTTTTTTGAAAAGGAATGAATTTATTGAAAATTATATTATTAAATTTAACTTTGTTTTCTTGGATACGTATTTTTATTTTTTTCTTTATTTATAAATTATACATTTGTGGATTTATTGCCAAATTCAAACGTCTTCCAACTAACTGATAAAATAAAGGTGTTATTAAGATTATTTAAGTTTTCATATTGCTCTAAAAAACTTATTCATTATAAAGTATTATTGTCGCATTATTTTTCATTTTCATTATTACCTAGCTAAATACTAGCCTCTTTAAGTTTATGTTAAATTATTCTCAACTTTACTTTGTTATATTTATATTTAGAACAAAATATTTTCTCATGTTAATTGTTATTCTTTATTTGTCATCTTAGATAAGTTATGTTTTTTTTAAACTTTTTTTTTTATTAATATTTTACTTTTACTAAGTTGTTTAGTTTTAATTAAATATTGCATAATGAATTGTTCACTGCTGTGATTATTTCTGTAAAACTTTCTATTGTAAAAGGTTCTTTGAACCGTTGATGTATAAATAAATAAATATTAATACACAAACATGTCCTGAGCCCTCAAAAATGATGAAACTTAACTCATGCCCCAACGCTCAGCCATGCACCTTGTCGAAGAAGCTTGTTTGCTTTGAAACCGGTCGGTGTAGGAAAAAAAAAATAGTGGTTGTAAACAAAGTTGTTTTCAAAATAACCACAAAGTTACAGTCATTCCGAGTAACATTGGAATTTATTATAACATTGGACAAAATACTTACTTACATATGAATGATTACTTTCTAAAAGAATAAAAAAAGCTTTATCAAACTATTTTATTTTATTTGTGTGGTACCACCGCTCAATCCCAAGAGTAAGTATGTTAAATGTTAAAAATCTTATAAAAAAACTTTTTGAAGTGGTCCAATGTTACCTGGAATGACTGTAGTGCTTTTAATATATACATATATATAAATATTTTTTAGTTTTTTTTATTTTTTGTTTGTACATAATATTTTACAATTTATTACATTTAGTTACGTATTATTATAATCGCAAATTGTAGCCGAAAAGTCGCACAGTTTATTTATAAACTGATGATTAATCATAATTATGCATTTTTTTCCAGCGTGGTGGTCTTATAGTACAACCTAATTTAGACAAACAAAAGCAGACAGGCAAATTTAGCGCAGAGGAATTTGATTCTGTGGGAACTATCAATGGAGTACCAGCCCAGGAGTTTAATATTGATGTGCTCGAGGATAAACCTTGGAGGAAACCCGGTGCCGATCTTACAGGTAACAAAATTTCACCAAATAAAAAAAAAATAGCCATAATATCTCAATAGACGCTTAAAAAAATGTCATTTAAGTCGTGAAGTTCTTTGAGAACGAATATGGAAGCCTAGGCATTTACAGTGATGCTCTGATACTCCGATTGCAGTGTATCTGGATCAATTTTATCGCATGGAAGGTGATCAGTCTTACGCTTCAGGTGCCAGGCCAGGAATAATGACATTTTGCAGTGTAGAACCACCTTTAAAACCGTTCCACGTCCCCCCGTACTAAAACACATTTTATATTATTTTTTTAAAGAAAATAAGAAAAACTTAAGTTCTTATTATTTACTTAAATATTTAAATTTTCAGATCATTTTCTAAAAGTCGTAAATAACTTGTGCTGGAAAAATGGAAATCGAGTTGTGGTAGAGTGGGATTTAAATCTAGATTTTAGACGGAAGTTTGGTCCGTGAGTCCTCAATACTACTACGGGACCACAACCCAGTTCAAATTAATATAATAAAGAAGTCTAGGCACTTACAGGACTTACGACCTGTCATTGTATGGTTTAAGTGGCCACTTTACACACTGCAATATTCACCATTTTGCCTACATATGTTTGAACGACTATATTCCTTTAATACTTACATTTGTTGAACTTTGTGAAGCTAAAGAGCTGAAACCTTTAGTGATGCGGGTGAGATTCTGACTGAATATTTTTCAGTATTTACACTTCCTGGATCAGCTGGTTTTGTCGATAATATTTTGAGTTTGTCCAAATTTTTGTAGACAAGAACTGGATTCAACCCCCTTGGGAATTATTAATATTAGCACATTACAGGCAGAATGATAAATGCTACACAGTGTGTAAAGTTGCCAGTTTAACCAGTCAATGACAGGTCATAAGCCCTTTTAATGCCTGGACTTCTATATTCCCTTCTATAAAATGTTTTTCATCTCTCTTATGATATATTCATGACTCAAGGGGGTTGAATCCAATTATTGTCTACTAAAATTTGTACAAACTCAACTTATTTTTTAGTTAAAAAAAACAACAAACTAACTAAATTAAATATTTTACTATGTGAACAAATGATTTATGGACTTATTTAGTCTTTTTAGTTGCAATAAAATACTATTTTTTTCATATACCCATACAGGAACTATTAAAATGAAATACAACTAAATTAAATTGAAGCTTAGACAAAATAAAAAAATAATGACCCCAGGAAATGATCTGGTCTAATTTAAATCTAGAAAGACTTACACCAAATAGTCCATATCCTGTCTCTAGTTTACAATATGACATTGGTGCATGCGTGCAATAGTTTGTGATGTGCCGATTGAGGAACAGCACATCATTTTTTTGCAACCGGCGAATCGGAACATTGAATGCTACTTGTTCCAGTAAAGATGATACATCAATCAAACCAGTCAATCCAGTCAGAGTCAATTTTATTTCTATGTTTTAGTAGACTTGAGATTTTCAACATTGACTTCATGTGTTGTGTGTTTATATTAATTGTGGAATTGAAAGTAATGTTAAATGGTTTTTTTTAACAGATTATTTTAACTATGGCTTCAATGAAGACACGTGGCGGGCGTATTGCGAGCGCCAAAAGAGAATGCGCGTACAGGAGTCCAAGGTTGGGCTCGTACCCCTCGGGGGCCCGGCTGGTGGTCTCGCCACTCAGCTGAGGCACCTCACCCCCATACTGAACGACAACAGCAAGTACACCGCGGCGGCCATACCCACTATAAGGAAGACTGGGCCGCCCCAAGGTAAAATACGGGCGTATCTTATTACACAGATTAGAAAACTGTAGGAAAACTTATGTAGCTAATTGTAACATTTTTGAAAGGCGAATATGAAAGTCTAGAGATTTACTTATGACCTGTCGTTGGCTGGTTTCAGTTATCATTCTTTACACTGTACAACATTTACCATTCTGGCTATTTTTGAACATCAGTATCCATTAAATTGTTATGTTTGTTAATTTTTATGAAAGAAAAGAGCAGAAAACTTAATTGACCAAGTTCCTGACTTGCTAGAAATAAAATCCTTGTTAAGTTAGGACATACAAATGAGGTAAATAGTAAAATAATTGACACGAAAAAATAATTATTCAGTATAATTACAAACATAAAGAATGAAGTAAAAAAATCAGGCTGCGGTCCCGTCGCTAGTGTCACGGACCCACTGATTTAAGGTCCGAGGTTTGCACCTCGCTTTACCGCAACTTTATTCCCATTTACTAATAGTGAGTTATTTACTACTTGTTAAAAATGGACCACAAAGTTGAATTGTTTGGTAAATCATAAGAATGCAAATGTTTATTTAAGAAAAGACAAGTGTAACAATTATTGACATCAATTTACAGGTAAAATAATTGACATTAATAGGTACAATAATATTTAACTTTAATTCATTAATTAAACTGTTTCTCGCTAATCCTTTTTTTATCTATGTACACCTAAATACCGTAAAACGGGGTTAAATTGCACCATCAAGGGTAACATTGCATCAAAAAAAAAAAGTTTTTAAAGACACCTGTTGTCATTGCTACTAACAATAACTCATTGTTTCTCCAAATATTCAATGGATGTCACTTTTCACTCTTACCTAAGGTTATTTTCCATTCAATATGGTACTTTAGTACTGAGCGATTAGCGGTTTGGGTTGGTTGTGCAGTTTTTATGAATAATTTCTATAGGTAATTCTTATCACATCTTCAACAGTGTGTATCATTCTAAGGTGAGTAAAGTGGTTTCGTATGTTGAATTTTGTCATGTATTTGATAATACCAGTATTTCTTACTAAATTTACCAAAAAGTATTAATATTAATATTTCCATGTCCATGTGGAATCTATTAAGATACTGAAGGAAAAAAAAGTGATGCAATGTCACCCCGCCCTAGAGCTTACTTTGCATCATTTTTCAAAAAATTATAGCTTGTATATGAAACTACAAAATATACTTATAACCACAAAAAAGTAAAGGAAATATATTATATAACCATGACATTTATTGTCAAAAACACTACTCATCTCCTCGATGAAAAAAATCATTAAAGCTGAAAAGTTATTAAAAAGTGATGCAATTTAACCCCGTTTTACGGTACCTATTTTTTTTAAACTGATAATTTTACATTTGCGTATTCTCATAATAGACACCACAAATACCCATTCTGGGGAACCCGATTGACATGCTACTCTAATTTGAACTAAATGTGTTCTAGACACGCATTCTTATTCTTACTGGTGGGGGTCAGTGCCATGCGAGCTCCCGGCGTCACTGCGCCCTGTGAAGATCTATTGTGACGGGACCTTGTGAGTAGTTCTCGCCCTCCGCCCGGGTCTGTAAAGAGCCTGGCCACTGTGTGGTAGGCGAGAGCTTACATTTTGATGAAGATCCCCCTCCAAGCCCAGATCCGTAAAGTATCGGGCTGTTAGATAAGGGGCGATCTAGACACGCATGCGTTTAGTTATTTTTTTAAGTTTTTTATTTGTTTTCAGGAATAGGCCGAACATCAGATGAAATGGGTAGCGAGCCTCCTCCACCCGTCTCCCCCATGCAGATTCCAGTTAGAGAAAATGTTATACAGGTAAAAAGTATTTCAGTTTCTGTACGCTAATATCCAAAACTTTTAGCAAACCACTGGTAAATTTCTCATCTAGTTATTTATTACTGGTGATTAAATGCAGCATAACAAGATGTAATGAGAAAATTCAGTGGTTTTTTATTATTATAATTTTTTTTTAATAGACTATTAAACTAAGCCAAAAAAAGTTATCAATTTTTGTTTATCATATTATCAGCGCTATGATTTTTTTAAAGTTTTGTACTTCTGAAATAACTCAACATCTGACGTCAGAGGTTCTCTTCCACTTATTCTCGATCAGTTCTGCTCATTGGTCCATTCACGGCAACCAAACCGGAGATCTTCCATAACTCTCGCAGCATTGGTTGATTCATATGAACCACTGACATTGTTCAAAGTAGTTAGTTTTTTCAAAATTTTTTTAATTATTTTTTTTCGTACATTTTCAGGAAACTTTGCTGTACAATTTAATCTGCCAATTTTTATCCATCCAATTTTCCCGTAGCGCTGAAGTCCCTCATTAAATCTGTTCAATGTCAGGCGTAACTAACCTGTAAAACAAAATACCTTGGTGAATAAATATATCATCATCCAAAATTAAAAGGATGGTGCACTTTGGGTTTTTAATGCTTTGTGATTTTGAAATTACTCCGCCTGTGACGTCACAAGTTCTCTTTGGTGAGTTCCGCGGAAATCTATCACAACACTATCATTGGTTGATTCGGAAGAAATAGTGACAAAATTCAAAGTTTTCATGAAGTTTTTCATACATTTCCAAGAAACCTCGCTGTACAGTTAAATTTTCAAATTTTTGCTTATATTTTATTTATGACACCCTTGATGGGGGGGGAGGTGCGATATAGGCTATTACATCCGTGGCTTCGGTCTTAAAAGGCCAGTGTCGTAAATCCTAACATCACGCCAAAGTTATTTTATTATAATGAATAACCACAAAGTTAGTTCTTCAAATATATAAAAAATAAAATGAAACCTTTTTAAAATCAACAGCCTGAAGATTTTAAATGCGTTGGTGTAAGTTTTGCGAACGCAGCAGCTCTAGTTAATCGACCAGTATAATATAATAAGACTGCCTCCAAAACACAAGTTAAAACGTGTATTTTGTATGAGCAGGTGATGACGGCTGACAGGAGGGAGTATTCCCGGACAAAGGCCTTCCCAGACATGAGCCTCCCCCCTCCCGGGGTCTCGGACTTCTTCCACGGGCCCCCCGATCCCTACTACATGCCCCCCTTCCCGCAAGAAGACTGGGGTAAGTCCTGTTTTATTTATTTTATTTTATTTTATTAGGGAAATCAACAGTTCTACATACATATTTTTAGTAAACAAACAGATATAGTGTATAAACTCAGAACTAATAACAGATTTCCACATAGTATACAAAGTTAGTAAAGAAAATATATATTACATATCAAATAAATACATACAATTTATACATATAAAAATGTTATTTTCAAGTACTCAATAATCAAAGATTTTTTAAATATTAATTTTAAGAACATATATTTATCTTTTAATCATTAAAACAAGCAACTCATCACCCACGCCCACACCCAGTCTGTGTGTGTCCACACAAAGACAGTGAAACCCCAGCAGTTTACGCAATTTACGTATAATTTTTGTAGTCACATTGAATTTTAAATTTTTTAGTACATTAAAAACCCAGTTTCCCAAAACAGTAAAATTCTGAGTTTTGAGAATAGGTGTCTCAGAAGAATCTCGGATGTGCGATGGTTTGACTTTATGAGGAATGAAGTAACAAGAGAACGGACGTAGCAAACTCCGGTGACAACTGTCGTCAACCAGAGGCAATACGGTTGGCTAGGTCATATACTGCGGATGCCTCCTGAGAGCCTTAATCACGCTTGCCTACTTTATAAGGTTCTCCACGTCCTAAACGTCCACTGCTGACTGTTCATCGGCAGTTTATGTCTGAACTTCGGGACGAGAACCTGATTCGGGAGGAGATGAAGGAGTTGGCAGCCAATAGAGATGCATGGAGGCTCTTTGTGGGTATCATATGCTCTAACTAGGGAGCGGACATGGAATGATGAATAAGATTTTAAAAGAAAATTTTCTACAAGATATTGTGTTTGCTTTTTCATGATTACAAGCCTTCAAAACAGAATGTCAAGTAAAGGAATGTGAGCATTTTCGTCTCATTTTTCATTGCATTGTTTTGCCTCGTTAGGGCATTTTAAAACAAATGTATTTTTTGATTTTTGCTTTTGTTTTAAAAAGCAAAATACGTAGACTCAAATAGGTGTTTTGTTTTAATATAAAAATTATAATATGGAGTTCTACAAAATAAACGTTTCCATCCATAACATGTGTTACTAGGACCAGAGGCGGGTTGGGCTCCCGGAGACATTAAGGAGCTGACTCCGGGCCCAGGCCCCATGGGACTGGGGCCCCCGCCCGGGATGGGCCCTCCGCCCCTCATGATGGGCCGCCCTCCCCCCCCACAGCACTACATGGAGCGGCGCGAACAAAGAGAAGTGAGGAAATTGTGTCCAATTATAATAACATCTATAATATATTACGACGTATATCTGTGACCCTTTTATACCTGAATCCTCTGTATACAAAATATAATTGGTAATCCTGGATAATGTACAGGAATTATTCATTTTTTTACTGAAGGTCGACTCGCACTACAGTATTGTTTTATTTACAGCAGCAAAATTTTGTAGGGAGTGCCGCCCAGTGTAGCGGAGCTTTAGTGCAGTTTCTTTCATCCCTAACTCTGACAAGAATATTTCGTGTCGGCGTGACCAGCCACGTAGTACTGCTCAGTGCCGCTCTAGTGCGGTTTGACCTTAAATCAGCTCTTTCATGCTACAAATCCTCCCTGAAACAAAAAATCCACGCCTCACCCTTTTATTTTTTAAATACCTACTTACAATAATATGGACACTAAATAATCAAAATAAAAAATAATAGGAATTAAATGTGTGTATAAAAATGTTACAAAAATAAACATTAATTCGCTGAATTTTTTCTGTTACAAATATGTTTCTTTTTTGGGTGATGGGTGATCTTCAGGGTAAACTGAGAAGATGGCTCCTGCAATGGTAGCCGAAACGTCGGAACAAAATGGGTATCACCCAAAAAAGAAACATATTGATTACAGTGACCGTGAAAACCTTTGCACCTATTTTTCTGTTACGTTACAAATTTTATTTATTTGTAGATACATTTTCATGATGAAAATATTTTTTTGGCATCTCCCCTGGCAATAGTGTGCGCCTTGGAATGTTGGAAACTGCCGCCTTAAACTGTATTGATATTTTTTTAAATCCCGCTAAGCCTCCATTTAGAGGCTTGTCAGCAGGTGGGGAAAGAGGGGATATGGAAGGAGGTTATGAAAAATACACCACAACACCCAGACTAATTGAGAAAAAAATCTTTCTTGAATTTTTTTCTTGCAACTGGCGGGAATCGAACCCGCGACGCCAGTTTCACAGTTAGCCGTCTAACCAACTGCGCCACGGCACCTGTTCATAAATAAATTAAGTTGATCACTAAATTCATTTTAGGGAGTCGTTACTTTTAAATTATATCTATTTTCACTCTAAATAATGATAGTTTTTCTGATACTCTAGCGGTTTTCTTGTTTGATTAAAATCGAAAGTTATATATTAACAAAACGCTTTTAGATTCCTCTGCCAAGAAAAACAATTGATAGTTACGCAGTTTTGCAGTATCACTGACGATATGTATAAGCTATAAGTTCACTGCAATATTAGTTTATTCACTTCACCTGCAATGGACTCATATAATGTGTTATCAATCAAAACATTTTTTTTTAAAAATACATTTTAAATTTAAAGACTTGCCTTAAATAAATATTTAAAAGAACGACAAGAATATGCTCCAAAACAAACAGTCAGCCAGATGCCAGCTGTAGTGTTAAACTACTCTCGTTTCTTAAGTCAAAACAAGCAAGCCGAAGCAATAAATAAATATGTTAAGTTGATGTTTTAAATAACAAACAATGTATAAAACTCGGCTAATACCATAATTTATTTTATAGGAAATGAGAGAGAAAGAAGATAGGGAATCTGTGGACACGCGTGACCGGGACAGAGATAGAGAGAGGGATAGGTCGAGATCTATCAAACCTGACAGACATCGGGAAAAGTAAGTCTAAAATAGTTTTTTATTTTTTGTAATAGTAAAGGTTAACGTAAATACATATATGTATTGAATTTATATAAAAACTATATTTAACAGTAATATTGTGTACTTATATTTGTTTTTCTATATAATAATATATATATTTCTTTTATTTATAATTAATAAATAATAATAAAACAACTTTGTTTTTAACCACTTTCAAGGTATAATTTATTAACATATTACAACAGAGATGAAGAACATTTTAGCGAAGGTAATATAGAAATCTAGGCATATACAGGGCTTATGACCTGTCATTGGCTGGTTTAAGTGGCCACTTTACACACTGTAACATTCACCATTCTGCCCATATGTAAACATCTATATTCTGTCAATTCTTTCATCTTAAAAGTTAAAGAAGAAGAACTTAGAAGTTAAAGAGCTTAAACCTTTATTTATGCAGGTGAGATTCATCTAATTGAATTATTTCACCTACACACTGGGTAGTTGAATCCAGTTCTTGTCTCCAAAAATTTGGACAAACTCAAAATATTGTATAATTTGTTAATGAATCGTATCCTTTTTTATTTTAACAGTACTAAATATGAAATCTAAACATATGGAGCTAATAAGTCAAGTATTTATGTCATGTTCTTGTAAAGATGGGGGGTGTGGAGTGAGGGGGATTCTATCTTTAAAACTAGAAAATTATACCTTGATAAAGAAGCTTGTGTAACTTGATCGGTAGAAAAAAAAGTGGTTAAAACTAATGTTGTTTTTTTTTATTATTATAAATAACCACAAAGTTAGTGCTTCAAATATAAATTTTATACTTAAATATTTCATTAAATTAAAAATACCTTTGAGCCATTTTCAATTATTATTTTTTATTTTTTTACTTGAATATCACACAGTGCGTAAAGTGGCCACTTAAACCAGCCAATTACAGGTTACAAGCCCTGTAAATACCTAAAAATGTTTTCCCTCTCTGTTGCAATAAATTTAAAAGCAATTTTATTTTGGTAAGTACCTTTATTTTGATTATACCCAACTGTTTGTAGAAGAGGTTGGAGTTTACTCTCTAGGGAGATTTATTGCAATGAAGACGGAAAAACAGTTTTGTAAAGGGAGTAAGGAAGTCTATGTATTTTTATATATTTATTTTAATTTATTTATTTGCTGCTAATTCGAGAGATGTCTTTTGGTGGCCAGGCCGTCCGCATGCTAAGCTGTAATGTTTGGTTTGGCAGGTCTCACCGTCGCGAGCGCTCCCGGTCACGTTCACGTCGCCACAAGTCCCGCTCGCGTTCCCCTTCTTCCCGCCACCGCTCCAAGAAGAAGTCCTCTCACCGCAAGGACAAAGAAGACAGCGAATAGGACCACCATGTAAGGACTGCCCTATTTTTACTTTCAAGGTCTTTCGGAGAAAATGCCAGTCCCTGGGTTGTGATAAGTTGTGGTCCCACGGATAGTGTTGCGGACTCTGGATCAGGAGAGTCGAGGTTCAAACTCCGCTCTATCACAATCTGTTTCCCATTTCCGAACACAATTAATTTATGACTAAAAGAAAATGGTCGCAAAATTGAAATATTTAAGCAAATTGTTAAAACACAAATATTTATTTAATATTTAGGAGGATCTTTAAAATCTTATATCAAATTGTGATAATTAAATTTGGGCATTTAATAATTTTTTATAACATTGAATTATTTTACAGAAGCTAGGTGTGCTCGAACATATATTTGATGATTATTTCAAAATCGTCTAAAATTCACCTCACATTATGTTACTTTCTCGGAGTGGCCCCTTTGGCCCAATGGGCCGATATTGGGTTCAATTTTTGAGGTTACTTTTTAGCACCATGTATAGCACTTCAGCAGTACAAACTCGGGGCTTGAGTAAAATCACATTTGCCTAATTTGCGATATGGGAATCAAACCCAGAACCTTCGTGCTTGAGATGAGTCTCTCAGCCATTACACCATGAAAGTCATCTTGAATTGTTTCCCATTTTTTATTTATAAAAATAGAAAATTGTCCTGAAAGTCTTAAAGCCTTTTAAGCGTGTTATCTATAAAATTTCACTTCTTATTTTAAAAAATTCATGTAATAATCCTTTTTCTTTTTAGCTTAAGCACAGTAGTGCTTTTAGTAAGCTCAGTAGGTAAACTATAAAATGTATGTTGATTTTTATACTCTTTTCGTTTACAGGTTATGTGGTGAGATTAAATCAAATAATTCCTATAAAAGTGAATTGCACAGTTTCATCAGAGATTGTAAAATAATGTTGATGAACGGACTCCTGTATCAAATCAGTGCTGAAGTTTTTAGAAAGTATTTCAAGTGCTATTTACGTTAAGGTGTGCTAGTGATAAGTTCTATTTAATTAAATTTACAAGAATAAACCATTGAACATTTTGTGGGTGTTATTAAAAGTCAGCGGGATTGGAAGTAAAACGTATTGTTGTATAAATTGAAGAGAATTTCCTTTATTAATATCGTACATATAAATACATGTATAAACATACAACAGCTACACGGATGGAAATAAAAGATGGTTTAATTATTACAGAAATGCTTTATTATAATGTTCATAGTAAGTAGGTAGTTTGATATAATTATATAAATGTTAGCTAAGACAACCTAAAGGTGTAGACATTCGTGTCACGCTGTACAAACTGCTTGCTATACAAGTGTAAACAGTTGCCCGTACTTCTATTGTACAAATAAACCATTACATTACAATCCCTCCGGTCAATATACACTTCCACGGACACCCCACACACTCCAAACAGTCTTTCGTATTAGTAAATTAAACTTTAGTATTTCATACATTTAGGGTTTTTGTACAGCCATATACAATAATTTTATAGCACATAATTTAAAAGTTGGGATTTGTGATTTAGCTAATCAGCAAAGTTGAGTCATTAGAAATGTGCACAACGTTTAGTCCTAATGTGGCGGTACACCACTCGGGCAACTGGCGCTGACACTACGTTCGTACTCGCTAACATTGTGTGTGTTCTACAAACTCACATACATATTATATTAGATAATCCACTAGGAGAGTGACACTCCCAACAAACTAATAAGCGACAACTTAAATGCAAACTGAACGGAAGCATCTGAAGTGTGCTGTTGCCACTTGCGAGGAGCAGGAGCAGCGTTCCCAGTGCGGAGGAAGAGAGACAGCTTACTATTACATGCAGTGAGATCGCGCGAGTATGTCACGGTCTCGTGTCAAGTTTCGTAATAATAGGTCCCCAAACCCAGCTAAATCTAAAAGCTACTATACACGGTCATATTTCACGGTTCAGCCTAAATAGTTAATATTTATAAGGAAATGCCCGCTCCTGAGAGTGCGGGCCTCTATCTAAATACACCAATATTACACTTTACAAAAACTTCTTTTCTTTCAATACTTATATAATCCAATATGTAAACTGTATTTTAGTTTAGATTTTTATTTTTCTACAAAAATGAAAAGATTCGTTAATAATCGTTAGGATTTACACGCTACTATTTTCAATAAGGTATTTTAAATAATGAAACTTTAGTTTTCTATACATCAGTCGGGGTGCTGTGAGCTCTCTAGTTTGTATGCGGGCTGAACTTGCTTGGCTACCCTCTCTACTTAACCTAACCAGATCTGATAAATGCATCCCCTTCTGTATGGGGCGTGTAATGTGTAGAGTCATCCAGCCTCCGGGTGCACTAAAATATACAATTCATGACACTTAAACACCATTAATTAACCTAACACAATAGAAATTAGACACTATTCACTCGATTCAAGAGTCAGAGTAGCGGAGCGCGGGCGTAGGAAGCTAGGTGGCCTAAGTCTAGGTTGGCTACTAAAATTTGTCTGTTACGCCACTTGTTACGGGCACTTGGTGAAGGCTGACGGTTGTAAGGTGAAGTGGGGCTCTGTAGGCATCGCCTGTCCTAACTCGCTCTGTTTCCGATCGCTATTTCCTATTCCGGCGACACGCAATATTCACATTATTACTTACAACAATACATTGTGGGAGATAACTTAAAGGTACACTACCGATACAAAATGTAATTACATTGCTCTTACAAACGAGGTTCCGCTCATAATGTGTTACACGCCAACACTCCATCCATACTACACAAAGAATACACTTATTTTACAAACATAATCACAAATGAATCATTTTCCAAATTGACTTAATACGAAATTTTCACAATTTCATTTGTTTTAATATTTTAAAAAATACTAACTCGTAGTTATAATTTGTTTCCGTCTTTAGTAAAAAAATAAAATTGATGAGAAATGTAATTGTGAGATTACACAATCGATACTTAACTAGGAAAAAAACAAATTAATTCTAACATCTACTCGTTCCATCAAACTAAAGTTGCTAATCAATCTAATTTACTCGCCTGAGATTTGCTATACGTTCACGTTGGCTGTTTTCATCCACGGCAAAATATTCTTTTCATTATGTTCATTAGCTTTTATAATAGCGAGCATCAATAATCTGCCATATTTCCAACACTAAAAAGTCGTTTGGATAAAATTACTTAAAACTTAATCTTATTCGATTACATAAAATTAAAGAAAAATATTTCTACTCACACAATAATGGAAATAATACTTGTAGAATGATAAAATCCATCTCGCCGCATGTAACGCCTTCGAGTTAAAAAATAAAAGGATTACCATTATTTGGGTAAAAGAAATAAAAAGATAAACAATCCCGCTATGGGGACTCGCGATGGAATGCTTCCGAGGTCTAAAGGACCCCGTTAGGAGGGGGCCCGATGGGTCCCAAGTCCGCCTGAGTCTTCATTAGAAACTTCTCCAACTTGGCGATGATGTGCTTGCCGTAGGTGTACTTGCGCAGCGACACCAGGTGTGGGCGGATCTTGTGCATGAGCACCTTCCGCTGCGTCGGTTCCGATACGTCGATCATCTTCTGCACCACGTAGTTGGCGTACTGGTCCTTCATCATCACGTGTAGTGCGTTGTCGTTGAAGCCGCACACCTCGTCAATGAGGTGCGCTCTCTCCTGACGTGTGGCGTGGGTTACGCACTTCTCCACTACGTTACTGGCAAACTTGTGCTGCGACAAAGGCAGCACCTTCCCGCGTACTCCTGTTATCAGTATTCCTTTGTCTTCCGCCGCTCCGTGCTCTGTAATTTAAAGCGAAAATATTCACTCTGACTGCCTCATTTTATCATCGATGTTAGAACGAAATCAACAATTAGGGTTGACGTAGTAAAATTAATTTTGTCCTGAGCAATGTCAAATTCTGGTATTCCACCAAAAAGCTTGAGATGGCGGCTGTCTACCTAAAGGAGAAAGGCTAAGGTAATACTAAATGTGAACATAAAATTGACATTTGTTGAATTCTCGGTCAATGGAACATTTTCAGCTCACAAAATTAAAATTAATTTATATATGAATTTTTTAGTTGCAAAACATTGCATTACAAATGTTGAAAAAAAAACAATCTGACGACCACAGTGACTAACGGGAATTCTGGGTTCCATAACCGGAGATCACAATAATGTGAAGTCTGGGTGTCACTGTAACGAGGAAGTTCAGTCGTTTCGAAAAAAAAAAATTTTTCAATAGACTATCAATCAAAATGTGCCAAAGAAAAAATAAATTTATGTATCATTATTAGCATCGCCATGATTTTTTAAAGTTTTGTACTTTTGCCGCACGCGACGTCATAAGTTCCGGTTGATGAGTGATCAAAACACACATCTGAATAATGAAACATAACTGACAAGAAGCAAGAAAAACATGGGTTTCTGATGTCTATTATATGAACCGCTGACTTGCAGGCACGCACGCAGGCTACGACATCATTTGACAATGATCAGATTAGTTTGTTTTAATTTTAACATTTTAATGTTAAACCCCGGAAATTATAACTTGCATATGCTAAATGTCAAAAAACATGAACATAACGCTATAATTTATTGGCTATTGCATACATGTGGTCACATAAATCAGTCACATTGCAAAGTAGTTAATTTTTATTAATTATCTCATACATTTTAGAGAAACTACGCCACAGAATTAAATGCTCTAACTTTTTACCACTTGCAAGAAAACATTTTTTAAATTTAATTTCCCATAGCACTGAACTTCCTTATGAGGCCTTGTAAATTTTTTTATAAAAAAAAACTTGCCCAAGACATGTTGGATGACATAGTTCCCGTACTGGTCCTGGATGAGCTGTTCCGTGTGCGAGTGCAGCTCTTGCAGGACGGGAGCCACCTGCTCGGGAGTGCAGTGCTCCAGGATGCGCTGGATGACCCGGCAGCCATAGGGGTGCGTGCTCAGCGAGTACACCTGGCCCTGGAAGGCATTGATGAGGAACTGCAGCGCATGCGGCTCCACACACTCGATGCACTTCTGCACCACGTGGTTCCCATTCTGGTCCTTGACGCACTTGAGCACATGTCCGTCCAGCTCCTGTACGACCTCCCGCTGCTGCTCTGCGGGGATGGACTCCAGCGCCTTCTGTATCACGCGACACCCGTACATCTGCAGCGCTAGCGATAGCACGTGGCCCCTCAACTGGAATAAAACAATATCATTTCATTTCAATATGATTGTAAATATCAGATGTAAAAAAAAGTGAAAATTATAAATAAAAGTGAAAAATAATTAATTATATAATCATAAATTAAAATGCTCCCCGAGAAAAATGTAATCCATTAAATGTCACCATAGTCATAAAATATTATTATTTTTAATAAAAAAACTTTAGGGTTATGAATCTTTTAAAATAATATAATATTGTAATCCGATATATTTACAACGAATTATTTCTCACCTTCTGAGCTAATGTTGTTTTCTGCTCGGGTGTCCCAAACTCGAAGAATTTCTGTATCACATAATTTCCAAATACATCCGTCATAAGATTGTAGGCAGCTCCCAGAATCTCATTGAATACCAGTTGTTTGTCCATTGCAGTCGCTCTTTCAAGTTTTTGTTGAATGAATCTAAAAAAATGAGAGTAAAATTAAGTATATTTTTCAAGGCCTACAAATGCAGAGTCCAGTTAGGCAGATTCTCTCTTCTAACACAGCACTAACTTTTTAGTGAGATAATCTATTCTAGAATATTCTCACTTTAATAAAAGCCTATTTAGTAATTCCTCAATAAAACATTTACTTTGTAGGACAAAAAATTGTCCCGAGACATTGCCACCGAGAAAGACGGGCAGGCTATCTCCGCAGAACAATGATTACCCCCACCACCACGCGCGGCCGCCAGCACAATGTCTTCGCGTGAACATGCACGGACAGGACCTTGTGACAATAGCGATTTGCTTAACGCGAATGTGTTGTTCCCGCACATTTTTTTCTGCCATAAGTGGATGCAGAAAAAATATCCTTTATTATTTAGTTCATTCTTTATCGCAGTCTGTCACGCGCGGTTGGGCGCGGAGCTGGGACAAGACAATGTTGTCATGTATTGTCCACATGTAAACAGTCCCTTATATTGTCAAACAAATGGTTTTAAAATTAGTTTCTAAATATTTGTGGAGCAAGATATTTAATGTATCATATATACTGCCTTTGACCTGAACAGGGTCGATATGTCAAAATTTTAGCAGGAAGTTTTAAAAAATAATTTGTAATTTTTATTAACTTACTTGGGAGAATGATACATTGATTATTTTTATTTTAAGGTCATATTGCTTAATTGTTCCGACATCGATACCCTACAATAATTATATCATGATAGTGAAGGGAAGTATACCTAGAGCCGTGCTGGTCTTGCGAGAACTCCACAATGTGGTTGGTGAGGTCCCGCAGAGTGAGGTTGGGGAATCGGTTGTTCCTGAAGTCCTCCAGTAGCCCGGAGCGGCCTGCCGGCTTTTCTCCTCCAACTACCATTGGCGTCACACCGGCTGAAAATATTATATTTAACATAAAACAGAAATCACATTTTGAGTCCATGTCCTCAAAGTCCACAACTAAATGGTTAACTATTCTGCCAATCTGAACAAACCTACGTATTTCTTCAAATTTTGGAACTAAATTGATAATTATTTCCCTAATTATTCCAAGCATACTTTTTATTAAAATTAAAATAAAAACGCTTTGAAAACACTGTTTTTAGTCGGTTAATATCACAAATGTCGTTTCTGCTTTGCTGATGTTTTTATAAACTCCATATTCTCGTATTTCAGCATCAAGAAATCCGTTTTTAAAATGAAATGTTTTGCAAAATTTACCATATTTATAGTATGGCAAATTCTGAAATAGTAAATCCTGTACGACATCTAGTAACTTACAGGTTAAAAGACATTACTTAGGGGATAAAATAATATTTTTCTATAAAATTTAACTTCATTTACTTGAATGCATGTATATTAAAAAAAAAATCTGCATATATTTTTTTGTTTAATTGAATAAATATTGATGGATTCGTACCTCTGACTCCAGTCATGGCTCCAACACCACTCAGCTTGCTCAGCAGGGATGAAGATGAGCCAAACATGCCATTTGTGGTCAGACTGCTTACCGCCCTAAAACGATAATCAATGTATTATACTATAACAACACTCGCCCAGTTCGGGCACTGATAATTGAATAAATTTTACTCTTAAATGAATCGTATAAACAATTTACACCATTAGCGTTGTATGCGGTATATTGATTAGGTTAGTTACATGATATTTACGAATGAATGTAAATTGATATAATGTATGTACATTGGAAGATTTGGCGTTATCTCATTATACAAATTGCACACAAAACTCTACAAAGAAGGCGATAAAACATACAAAATCAAACATATTATATATAACAAAATTTACAGGAACTGGTCTGTCTTATACAAAAATATTACAAGGTGAAGACGATGAAAGTAATATAAATTAGATAATTATTTATAATTTTAGGCAGTGAGAGAACTGATTGGAATGCTTCGGATCTCTGATGCAATTTTACAACCCAGCGCCTAAAACATTAGCAGAATTGAATAAAAGTATTTATTTTACGAGTTATAACAATAATAATATAAAAATATAGATCAGTTGTGGTTCCATGGTAGTATCGCGGACACTGAATCAAGAGGCGTGAGATTTGAACCCTGCTCTACGACAATTTGTTTCCCAATTTTCTAACACAGTTATTTACAACTAACTGAAAATGTTTCCATATTCGGGTTAATCGTCTGCTTCGTGGTCAAATGGCCAGCGCTTTTCCTACCATTCGAGGTCTCGAGTTCGATTCTCCACTAGGTTGACATTAAATGTTTATTTAAAGGGATGTTTATACACTGCAATATTTTACTGCTCTGTGTCTAGGCCGATGAAGAATAGTTCTGTGTGTGTAATAGAACTAGAACCCTGGACGAGTGTTTTTGACTCGATGGCTGTTCTCGGGTAAAAATCCTGAATTAAGAAATCGAGTGGAGATAAATCCACCTCGTTGCGTAGTGGTCGACATGTAAGTCTACCATACTTAAGGTCCTGGGTTCGATTCCTGGCAGGGTTGACGTGAAATATGGGTATTAAAGATGATTTAACAATGCAACATTTCATAGTTCCTGGAATTGCATCCGGAACATAACACTGACAACCTTGCCTTTACATAAATGCAACAGATCGAAATATGCTGCATTGCATTTGGTTTACAAATGCAGAGTCCTGTGCACCATTAGATGCAGACAGGGAAATGGTGACGAATATTTCATCGTCCTCGGACTTATACTGTAAGACGTACTTCATCATATTACCTTCATGTAACAAAAATCATCAAGAAAAGCGTAGCCTATACACCATTGGGTGCGGAAAGGGAATGATTATGATGTTGAATCGAGAGCAATGGGTTACAATGGAAGCGCCCAACCCCGAACTGTTCCCGAAACTGTTTATAAAGACAGTCTTTCACCAACTTTTGATAACTTATTTAACAAGAATGTAACATCTGTCTCAACATAGACACTTTAAAAGCTTCGATTGATCACCAACTGCCGGTTGTAACAGCGGCTGCCCAGAGTGACACTGACCTGTACTTGGCCCCCTCGGCGCCCGGCGCCGCGGACACGAGCCGCTGCAGGCCGGCCTGCGCGCCCAGCGGCGGGGACAGCGGCGCGCCCGCGGCCCACTTGCCGCGCGCGTACTCCAGCGTGCCGGGGCTGAAGGCGCCGCCGGCCGCGCGCTCCAGGCTGTCGCGCCGCGCGGCTCCGCCCGACCCGAGCGTCACGCCTGCCACACACCGTCACACCATTCATTATACACTACACTATATATATATTATATACACAGCGCCGAATCCTTCGCTTTGCAACCTTCGCCTAACCTAAGCTAACCCACCTCACCTTACCTAACGTAGTCTTACCCTACATAATGAATTTAAAATGTCTCGTCTCTATGAGAAAATAATATCTTTATATGTTAATGATTAATTGCTGTTTATATACCAATCTGTTAAGCTAGGGTTTCCTAGGATAGCGGTGCCCGTATCTGTCTACCGCATCACCGTTCACTACGGCCGTTAAGATACGGGCACCGCTGTCCTAGGAAACCCTAGCTTTAGGGTCTGTTTAAAATAACCTTAGATTGGTTTAAATAATTCCCGATGAGGTCGACATGATGAAGCATTGATTAAAATTGCGATTTTAAAATGCAATATTTCATGTTCAAGCGTAAGGCTGAACACACTGATGATCGACATACGCTGTAATTTACGCTGTAATTTTCCACTAGCACTGAGGCTGATCTATAAAATATAAATCATGAAGAGTAGGGAATTTAACCACTGAACTCTGATTCCGAAGTACGCCATCCATAATGGCGGAATAATAAAAAGTTAATCGAATTCCACATCTTTTTGTGCTTTCTAATTTCTAAAAAACAGCTATTAAAATCCATTGATGTTTGAAATGTTTGATAAAAAATAATACATTATTGTCCAAATATTATTATGTTGCGATGATTGCCTGGCGTAAGGCGTAAAAAGGGATTTAAAAATTATTTTATCCTAAACTAAGTGAAGACAAAGACTAAGATTTAAAAAAATCGATGTAAATATCGAAATCAAACAAGACGGTAACATATCTTCTGAAAATAACTCTAAATTTAAATAAATTTTGTCGATAAAATCATTAAAAAACACGGGTTGCATCGGCTAGGGCATTGGCGGGAAAAAACATAGTCACACAAAAATTTACAATACATTTGATTAGTTACACTCGTATTATATACATACTTTTAAAAAAGTAATGGAAATAAAACCATAGAAAACATACATGATATGGTTAAAGATCGACTGAAACAGTTTTTCCGCCGACGAAACCGAATCACTTCATAATTGAGTTTCGATCGGAAACTACTTTAGCATGAAACTGTTCGAAATTGAATGTTCGGTCGGTCTTTAAACATGGTTAAATTAATATTTTATTATTAAATAATGTACAATACAAAATCATTATATTCTACTATGTAAATTGAACTATCTAATTGTGGATTTGTGTAAGTCACATTTCGAAAGAATATTTACAATAAATACAACGAAACAAAAATAAAATTTTTTGAAAGATTTCAAGATATTGTATTCTATTTTTTATATTAATAAAACTAGGTAAAATTCTATGATAAATAAAAGGTGAATGCTTTTATAAAAAAATATTAATTACTTTCGATTTTTTAAATTCAGATACAAATTTAGTTATTTTTCTTCTGTCCATTGTCTCTACGAAAATGTGTAAATTTGTATGAAAACTTAAATTATCATCAGAAAAATTGTAATTATTGAATGTGTCTAAAAATATGTTTTATTTGTGTATTACATTTTTCATACAGACAATTCAATTTGGCTTTATACATAATATTGAAGATTACTATGTTGACTTCCCATTGTAATCGGCGCCCTGAAGCGTTACAAAAATCTCACCTTCGTAAAATTAACGATAAAACGGCTGCAGTGCCCTATGCACCACTCGGTGCGGAAGGGAAAGGAAACGTATTATACCGGGCATCAATTACAGATCCCAACATTTAATAAATATTTTTCGTTAATGAAACAATTGATATAGGTTAGTAAAAATAGCAGGATGACATGTGTAATTTATATGGTGGGAGGACTTAATATTATGTACTTCATTTCAAGATAACTTGAATATTACTCATCAAGATGGGTACATATTTCGACAGAAATAAAAAACATTATTGAGAGGGGAATATTGTAGAAGTCGAGGCATTTAAGATAATGTAAGTATAAACAAACGAAACATGGGATTAGAGTCATCCCATCCTAACTTCCATACTGTATTCGTGTATTATATTTTCAATTGTTTTAAACATTGTAAAATGAACTCCTTTTCTAAAGAGCATCTTGCTCCAATAGAGAGGCAGCAACGTCAAACAAATCGCACGCCCAGAAGTGCACTGTCGTTAGTCTATATTTGGTCGTTTTGAGTTTTGAATGCAGATTAACAACATTTTCTCTTACGTAAGAGAACACTCGCGTATCTTTTTTTAAAACAAAATTACCACAAACTTCGGTATTTTTTTTAATGAATTGAGTAAAATATCGAGAAAAACACTGCTGTTATTATGAGGCTACTGTAACACTCTGTTCTACTCATATTTCAACAGTCAAATGAGCAAATACTGGCCATTAATAATGTCAATATACATTAAGTGACGAGCATTAATAAATTAAAAAAGTTCCCCTCTTTTAAAGGAAAGCATGACAGAAAGACTCGACTTATTAGCGCCATGTTTAGATCGAATATTTAATAATTACTGTTAAAGTAAAATAGGATAGAATTCATTAGTTAATTATACCTTGATAAAGAAGGCTTCTGTAGCTTCGAAAACTGTCGGCAGAAAAACAAAGTTGTTTCATATTATTTTATTTTAAAAAGTTTGTTTTTGCATTCCAGAATGGCCGATTTAGACATACCACAGTGTACTTCTGGGGGAGCGATACGGTGAATAATATGTAGAGTGAGCAATAAACTCTGTAAATGATTAGACTTCTCGGAAAATGTTCTCCACTCAGTTTTATGTTTTATTTCATTCGTATAATACAGCTTTAAGTCCTCCCTCCAGCAGTTAGTTCCAGTGTGTTAGGGCGGGACAACAGACCTGATAGAGGAGCAGCGGGGCTGCCGGCGTGGCCGAGGGTCGCGAAGGCGGCGGGAAACAGCCCCGAAGACTGCGACACACCTGTCCCGCGAGCGACAGCGGTTAGTGGGGCACGAGATACCGCGACACCGCCCCCAGCGCGGAGCCACTGACCGACTAACTTCCGACTAGTCCAGAACCCCTCGAATCGTCGAATGGGGAACTCCGAATCGGATCGAAAAATAATTTTCGTGGACACATTAAACTTAACCTAAATCTCGTTTTTGAACTCGTTCTTCTAATTAAATGATGATAATTTAAAGGATGTTTCGCAATACTTCAATGATAGTCCCTGGACTGTTTCCTGAAGCGTAAGACTGATCATCATACCCGCATGTAAATTCACCCGATCGGTGAATCAATGCTGAGTCCTATACGCACTATCAGGTGCGGGTAAGTGAATGATGATGATTAATTTTAAAACTAAATCCAAGAATTGAGAAAATTAATGAAGGCTAGCAAAAAATGGAAAATGATTGCGGAATCATTTTATTTAATGAAACCTAATCTAAATCTAAATGTCAAAGAAGACGAGTGGCATTCGTGGAGCACGTTGAGGGTGGTGTCGGAACAGCAATGTACAGGTTAGGCGGCGAAACTCAAATGTTACATAAAATAGATTCATCATGACCGTAAAACAACGACGCATGTGATTTTCTGACACTTTTTTGTCAAAACTCGGTAAGTAAAACAGTATATCGTTTGATGCTTGGATTAGTTAATTATAAAACCTTTTCGATGTAATTGTAGCATTTTTCGCACATCCATCGTTGTTCTACGATCACGACGAATTGATAATTATTTCATTATAATTAACTCTTATAAAAATAACATTTGAGTATCGCAATGACATGAAAAATATTACAATGAAATCTTAGTATAAAGCAAATGGCACATTTCAATGAGAATATTTGATGATTGGCACGGAGACAAAGTATAATAAAAGTTATTTAAAAATATATAATGAAACTCTTGTCTCTGTTAAAACCATCAATTTTTTTTGTTAATGTTTTTAAAAATAAAGCAATTTATGATACATGCCAAAACTGAAATATTTATATACAAAATTATACAGATGTAACTATGTGGCTAGTTTACAAATATGTTGATATTATCACCATGGAATAAGGTCTGAATAAAATACACCGGAACCCCTTTAACGCGGGGGATACATTCCACGTAGCACCGTGTAAAAAAATATTACAATCGAGGATAAATTTCCTTGTGCAAAAATCATTCGGGATGTAATTTTTTAAAAATTACTTACTATTTATAGTATCTCAAAAATCGTAACAAAGATTATTCACTATACAGGGTGTTCTTTAAACCCTGTCACATTCGAAACCACGATGATCAGTATGGGCAAGAAGACATATTAGCATATTTAAAACATATTTAGAACAAAGATTTTTTTTTAAAAATAAAATATTTAAAAAACAAATGGTTGCTTACTTCTGCAGGGAATAAGTGAGGGGAGTGCGGCGTAGTATTAGACTCCCCCGCAGAAGTAAGCAACCATTTGCTTTTTTTAAAATTTTATTCGTTCTAAAAAAATATTTTAATATGCCAATATGTCTTCTTGCTCATACTGATCATCGTGGTTTCGGATGTGACAAGTTTTAATGAACACCCTGTATATCTGTGTCTTGGGTCTAAAAGGGCCAATGTCGGTTTTGTTTTCTTGCCAACATTTTGTAGAGGGTTGATTTAAATTAAAAATTCACGTTAAAAATATATATATATATATGAAATTATACAGTTTTAAAAACCTCCAAAAATTGATTATAACGTCACAAAATAGTTGTAAAATTAATGATGTGATTTACGACATTGGCCCTTACATAGACCTAAGCCACGTAATATTATATGTCTAGTAGGTAAAATAGTTATTGTAGGGAATTCTAAAAAATAAAAGAATACTTTATATTACTATGACGCATTATTAAATGAATGTTAATTTTTTATGTGAAAAGAGGTTCAGATGTGGTAGGTAAATTCATATTGGTTCAAACGGCACTCGACTAGGATATAAAGAATAAGAATGGCAAATGAAAGTCCCCCGAAGCCTTTATAAAGTGAGTGATAGTCGCCTTCGGCCGGCACACCGCCACCGCCCTGACGAGGCGGATGGGCGGCTAGAGATAGGCTCAGAAACAGGTGAGCACATAAAGAATGCAATTCCCCGAGACGGGCGCGAGGGTGGGGAAGCAGGTGTTGCGAATTTTGATAATGATAAAGCTAGCGGGAAAAGTTTCCCGGGCGAGCGGCGCAAAGTTCGGACGATCCGGCGGCCGCTTCATCAGTCAGCGAGAGTTTAAAGTAGCAGCAGCCAGCTCATTAAAATCAACAAATAAATTACGGAGTCGGAATAAAAACAAGAGAAAATATACTTTCGGAACAAAAACTTGGCCGGATGTTGCCTAGTAACTGGGAGTAACCGGGAGCTTCGCGAGTGCAGGCCGCGGCCGTGTTTTGGTTAATCTTTTTCTAAAGCGTTTTTCTTTCTCCTTCGGACACATTCATTCACCCGGGACTATCGCAACGTTTAACTGAAACTAAAATTGACAATCGTATTTAGTTTTTTTTATTTGTGCGTGTTATTATTTCCGCTTCAATGTGGTATTGTATCGAGTAACTATGACTAAAATTTAGTTTAATTCATTTAATGGAAAAAATATACGCCGGAACCACTTTTTACGGGATTTAGAAATAACACAGTACATAAGTTTAAAAAATATATTTTTGAACGTCAATTTAATATTGCGTTAGAGTAATATTATTATAATATATGTTTCTGGAATTCACTACATCGCTCTTTGAATTACTGGGCGTATAATATAAAACAGTGGTAGTGAATAATCTTTGCTACGACTATTGCCATGTTATGTTAACATTTTTTTTTGTTGCTTGAATTGCTTTTTGTATAAGGATATCTAATCTATCCACCACATTTATTTATTTATTGTATCCTCCGTGTAAAAAGTGGTTCCAGTTTATTGTAATAAAGTAGCAAAAGAATCCTTCATGAAAATCCTCAGAGGCGTATAAAACATAAATGTCCAGAGTTATATTTTAATGACACTGAAAAAAGAAAAAGAGCGTGAAAAATCAACAGTACAACCTACTTCGCGAAGGGTGTACTGCGCCGTAATTAATCGGGCCTTTTGGCGTGCTCTGATACAAAAAAGATACACTGATTAGATCAGGGATTCGAGGGAACAACACTCGGTGATGCCGCTTGTGGGTAGACAGCAGACAGCAGACAGATCTCGGGGCAGGAAGCTGTTATCTGGCACTTCCACGTGGAAGGAAATAAAAGGGAAAATATTCTAACGGACTGCAAATGGAAGACGAATGCGGAATTAATTTCGAAAGGAGAAAATAATCAACGGGCCAATTTTCAAGTAGCCCGGAATTAAAACGCCATTTTCTCGGTGGGCGGGTCCGAACGGCGGGGGCGGCCGGCCCCGCCCAGCCCTCCCCGCCGGGGGTGGTACACGGAATTAGGGAAAATCAAACATAAGGAGTTGTAATACGAAAAGCTGTGGACAGAAACGCTTTGCGAACCTTATTCAACAAGTCCGTTAGGGGTCTGTTTCTCCATTTCGTGTTCTCCCCCACCCGGAGAGATTTATCATTTCTATTTGGAATATTTTCACATTCTCGAAGGGACGATTTTCAAACGGCGCCATTTGATGTGACAATAGTTAATTCGACGTAATGCGTAGAATAAAAGATACATTCTCGGCGCAACCCTCTGGAAGACGCTCGGTGATAATTTAGGGGCAGGAGTAAGTTAGAAAATACAAACTCTAAAGCACGCCGAAACTAATTTAAATTTCGTGTAGAACCCCCTGCTCTGCAAACATCGTTAATCCGCCATTACGGCGTGTGTGCACACTTATTTGTGTGTTATCCCAGGTCCGAGGGGGGTTGGAGAGGGTACCGGTAATGGGGGGAGGGGGGGTCGCTATTAAAGAGGAACATTACTATCGCAGTTTGGGACGATTTATGCGCGTTCAATACCATTAGTCTCAAATAAACGTGTAATTTCGATCAATTGCAGTAATATGAAGAATTAAGACGAACGATATAAATATCAAGGTGAGTTTTCGCTAATGAAGCCCGCGATAGGATGAACGGAATAGGACAGCGAAGGGATGTGTCGCAAAACTAATGATACCGGCGCTGCTATTCCGAACGCTCTCGCGGCCGTAGAAAACACCTTTATAGCGCGTATTTTGTACTAAAAAAAACTTTTTCTACGGCCGCGATAGCGTTTGGAATAGCAGTCCTGGGCCGAGATTACAAACTCTATCTTCATCGATACATATCGAGACGGTATAAACTAACATCGATATTTACGTACGAAAATGTGGATATATGTATGAAAATTCAATGTATTTTGAATTGAATCGTCAACATATTATATTTTTCATACAGAAAATTTACTTTTACTTTGTAGATAAAACTGAAGATACCTTTAACTTCCCATAAGAATACGGACCCGTATTAGTTTAAAGTGTCCCGAAGGTATATTATAATTTTAAGTCCGCTATAGATGGTCCGAAATCTGTAAACCCTTCTCTTATCAACAGAATAATGAAGGTCGCATAAGAGTTAAAACAATCTGCACGGCCATAATCTGCAGAGTGAAGTGGGGCAGGAGACAAGACGTGTAGGCTGAAGGGTGAACACTACGCTGTACGCTGTACACAGTACACAACAGTAGACACTACACGCGACACACTACACAGAGAAGGTCCCCCGGGAGAGCTCCGAGCGGGTCAAGTGCTCCGGAGCGGGCGCGGGAGTAACAAATTAGATTTTCCTCCTCGAAAAGATGAAGTGTGGAAGACGCGAGAGCGGCAGCGGGCCGGTTAATAGCGCCGATGAAATCACAGCAGGGCGGGCCAAAGAGAAATTGTATACAAACAAAAGAACAAAAAAAAACAATCAGAATCCAACCAGAATCTACATAGAACACTAGACTTGATAAATAACGGAGTCGTATTTTGGCTATACCATCTCGTCTTTTGTTTTAGCAGTCTTTTAAGATACGACTATTTATACCGGAACTCGCGACAAAACGGATCAACACAACTAAATGAACGTTTAAATATATAAATTCAGATATTATTAGATGTTTAAAACAAGCAAACGACTTCAGCAGTCTATTGTTTCCAAAAATCGTCAATCGTCCAAACACCATCGATGTTATTTTGGTTTCATAGGTACGCGGCTACGCGATAACGATGTTATTTAAAAATTCTAATTTGAGGTTTTGTTAGCGACAAAAACACGAAATTCTTCCGCTGTCCCGTCTCGTTAATCATAATGACAGATCTGTGCCGTATATTCAACCGCGGCATTCACGAACTTCAGCGGACTTGATAAACTGCTTCCATTTTTTCGTTTGACCGATAATATAATAAATATGAAATTTAGTATCGCGCCAAGTTTACAAGAACAATACACGACCGAGGATTAACTGTTTAGGTGTTTATAATTGATGAGTGAAAACCGTAATAAATTACATTTCAAAACCGATTAATTAACACAAGTCCTTTCGAATACGCCTCTTTTTTCGGTTTTGATAACATAAAGTTTTCTATGAATTTTGTAGATGAACAGATATACTAAATGTTAGATGATGAGTTTTTTTACAAAAAGACTGAAGAAATATTCCCAATGAATTGACTGTATATTTGTACAATTGACCTGGATCCCATAATGCCTGTCTAGTGTATTAACTTGTCTTTGCTTTTCTTTGTTGTATCGCTTCTATTATTTGTTACTGTTTTATTATTGTTTTTCGTTGTATGATTTGTTTAAATTGGACATTGTCCGTAAATTTGTTAAATAAATAAATAAATATTGTATTCGTTTCCATCGTGGTGTTTTGATTAGACCGTTAGGTTACAATGTCCGAAGTCCCAGGTTCGATTCGTTACTGAATGAACGAGTTTTCAAAGTTAAAAATACGTTATCTTTAACCCTGAGTTAATACGCGTAGACTCTAAATATTGTAGAGTTAAAACTGACAATCATATCTTCGTTATTTTTTAATCAACCCCGCAACTTGAGTCTATTGAAGTGCGCTATGCGCCATTAGATACAGGTGAAGAAAGAGTGGAAGTCAGAGTTAGTATAGCTACATTGAAAATTAAACGTTTTTTTAAATACTAATTGTTTCGAGAGAGCAGATAGATACTGATCTGTTGATTTATCGAAGGTCGAACGTCCCCCATTCGAATAATCGAAAATGAAAAGGCGCAAAATGTGTTGGGATCGAAATCCTTTCCCAAAGTGGCAACCCTGGAAGGGGTGAATTGGTCCGCGAGCGGCGACACTCGCACTCGTCCGAAATGAGCACCATAACAGAGTAATGGAGTATGCCGGGTTAGGGGGACAGGACAGGAGGACAGGAGGACAAGAGGACGGAGGGGGGGCGGGTGTCCCATTGCCGCTCTAATTGTTTGTATACCGAGTGTTTAGATTCGTTTGCCGGCGCCGGCGAATCGAAAATGAAATTGTGTTAAATTGTGACGAAGAACAAATTGTGCTTCGCGTAATGTGATTTCGAGTCAAAACGGTCCTTGGAATTCAGCGGCCACCTGTATCGCGTCACTCTGTACACAAATAATAATGAGTTTCTGAATTGAATCGCGTTCGGAAATTCCGCTATTTATGCTGCCGAGTATTTTCAATTTGAGCGACGACAAACAACTTGTCAGGGTGACAGAAGTCAGAACACAATGCCGGAATGTCACTTGGCTATATAAATTTACATGAAATACGAATAGTTTGAATTAGAAAAAAATATGCATAAAACTATCTAGAAAACTGTCAAAAGTACTGTAGTAAGTAGTATTTATTAATTAGATAATCGAGATGAAAATGCAGCTTTAAAATGATGACATCGCGATACCGCATCTTAGTAGATTCTTAGAACCATGACTGGAAACCAAAAACAAAGGATTACCAGTTATTGTTGTATATGCGAGACAGGCGAAAGCGAATCTATAGCCGAGAGCCTAAAATACTCGCGAATCGCATTTGCATGTAAAACAAGAGTGTACTCGTATATCTGTTTGCGCACGGGAATTAGCACACCTCGTAAAACCGGCTATAAAAGTGAGATGTTCGTGGAACAGCGAGTATGACGAGAACCAGAGGCTGTACCGTTAGAGGTTGGCGAAGTATCGCCCGGCACGATTAGGCGGTAAACTCATCATGCCCAACGGGTATTTAAGGTAATGGAAACAACCCGAGGGATGGAAATGGTGCGTGAAAATCTTAATACGTGGCACAAACGAACAAAACACGAGCTTTCTCGAGGGTTAAGAAGAACTACGGCATTATCTTTGCATGACCCTAATTTCACTGATCAAAATAACTGAGTTGAACACTTAGTCCGAACGAATTGAGTTTTACAATTTCACGTAGATGGATTATTAAGAGTGTAACTGAAACACACTGATTTGATTACGGTTCTAAAAAGTAATTTGTGAACAATTTGGTTCAGATGGAATTTCAATAGAAATGCATACAAGAACAGTTACAAAAATCACCATACAGCAGGGCCTCGATAGTTCCAACCCCAGCTAATCCGAACGCCTCTATAATCCGAACGACCTCCGAGGCCCTTGTTATTTAAATCAGTTGACATTTCCAAGATGCGGAAGACTCTGACCCTGAAGATGACTTACCATAAAGGATTTTTCGAAACGCAGGCTTTTCAAAAGTAGATATTTAGTGTCTGGAGCCTCGAACTGATGAAGACACAGTAAGAAAAGTAAGAAATGAGCGTGACAGCGAAAACCAAAAAGAATTTGAGGCATCTCAAATCCGACGCAAGGATTCCACACATCCAAGCTGTGTCTGCCTCGAATACTTGCTTGGAATGGTGGGGTGGGGGGTGAAGAAGATATCTCAATTCCAGAAAAAATACTTTTACGTACATTAAGGGATAAAGCGTAAAATAACACTCATCAAAGCACTATATTGGAATTCATTTAAGAAGTGTGATTAGCATTATACTTTAATAATGTAACGTTTTGCATGATTAAAACATACTTTTAGTTAGAAAAAAAATGTTTTATTTCGAAAAAAAGGCCTTTCAAAATATCTGCATACCATGATCCGTACGCTTCGTCCATCCGAACAGGGTATAAACTTTTGAGTGTTCGGACTATCGAGGCCCTGCCGTATTTTTATTTTTGAAGTTATATAAAAAACGAGTCAAATAATTACAGGCCTTCGGTTTAAACGTAGATAATGAATTTCAATTCTATAAAAAACATTTCAAAAATGTTATAAACAAATACCACAGCGGCGAATGCGAAGTGGAGAGAAGAGGACGAAATTAAACAAATACTCGACCAGAGCGCACTGTCAACCCTTTTTATTAATAAGCAGCACAAAGCCAGTCAGGGGTGTAATTGAGAACTCAACTTCCATTTACGGTACTGTGGAATAGGAGAAAGAAGAAAATATTTTATTCGGACCCTTTTTTAAATCAGTCAATAAAGATAAAAATTAACTCTCGGAAAAAATACACTCCCGTAAAAAACATATTTCGTCGTGATCGTAGAACAACGACGGATGTGCGAAAAATGCGACATTGTCTTTCTTTTATATTTAATCTTGAAAAGGTTATATGAAGGCTTTATACTCCTGTGCCTCGATTATTTTTTTATTTATTCAGATAACAAATAAAGATACAAGAGTTATGTAATCTATATGATGTTTAAATTTTAATTTTGTGTAAATATAAACCCCGAGATCTTTAATAATGTTAACCCTACTTAATGGTTTGTCACCAAGAGAGTAGTAAAAAATTATTGGGTTGATTTTACGGGTAAAACTGATGCATCTTTTTATGCACGTCCGCCAATTTAACTTGTTTTTTTTTCATAAATAAGTTGAATTGTACCATGCCACGGGTCTTCCTCATTTTCTGCATCTATCAACATTCGCATCGTAAAACGCTAATCACACCTCTCCTTTCTTATTTGATTTTTTGTTGTTTATTTGCACCACAACAGGCCGGGAGGCCGAATTACAACGATTCATTACAGAAGAGAACACCCGGGCTTAAGAACTCACATTTATTTTTCATGTTCTCACCGGGAATCGAACCCGGAACCTTTCGTGCGTGAGTCAAGAATGTTAGCCATTGCACAGCGGAGGTCGCCAATGTCGCCAATGACACTTTTGTCGAGAACGCTTGTCTCAGCCTGATCTCGACATTTGTGCATCTCTACCGTAAATTAGTTTCACAACACACTTGCCCGAGGACAAACTCGGTAAAATAATTGTTTCATTAGTGCGCTCTTGAATTGAAGAGTGATTCAGAGTTCTAAGTGAAAATTTATGAATTTCAAAGTAAGAATGCCATTGTTAATTATTGTAATCACAGTTTTAAGCTGCATAACCCAGCAAGAAAATTTGTATACTAACAGTCACTAAGCCTGATACAATAAAGTTTTAAAATTTCACATTTTTTCTCGAAACGCCTTCGAACCCTTATTTTTAAAAAGCATTTTGATGACACCAAAGAGTATTTAATGAATATGATTGCATGACTGAGTCTACAATCACTTTGATACGTCATTTTTTTTTTTAATCACTTGATCTGATAACGGACAAATCACAAATAGCAGTTTTTCTCAAAAAGATCTTTTATGACTTGAGCAACTTTGAAAAATTACTCTTCAATAAATAAGTACCTACATATTACTCAACGCACAACATACTAGTGGGCGGATAAAACACGGAAATTTAAATTTGTTTGAAATTTCCTTCGGCGTTAATGACCGGTAATAATAATGTTATCGCGTACAGAATAATATCAACGACGGATCATATATCCAAAACATTGCAGTGGATGAAGCTAAAAGTTCGCGAAACGTTGCGAACAGCAACGCGCTGTGATTTATGAGGGGATGTGAAAGGTAGAGAGAGAGAGAGAGAGCGGTGACCGTGAATAATGGTATAACCGAGTGAAGCAGGTAACTGCAAATTGTTAACCATTTGATGGGAATTTCAGGTGCCTGAACAATCAACAAAGAACGTGATGATGTATAATAATTGAGAAATCAATCTTGTTCCGAAGTAGAGTAATTTAGCTATGCACGGGATAGTACACGGCATACCATCATGAGAGTTTGAATCTAAGAATCGCATTTAGACAACATTCAGCCTACTTTCATTCTTGTTTTTACGATTCCATTCTTCGCTCCCAAACATAAGGGTCGGCACCGGGACTCCTTTGTGAACTGCTAATATTGCCCGCTGAGAAAAACATTTATTCGTCAAGGTCGATTTAAGTGCACCGTTCACTCTGTTCCCGGCGCTCATTTCCCTTTCAATATGTCTCTCGGTCATTCCGTTCCCAGTAAATACTATACTTCCCAGATACCCAAAATCCATCTACCTGTTCACAGTGATCTCGCATTTAGTCAAACTTTCATTTTTTTCAAAAACCATCACATCCGATTTGTCGACATTCATCAGCATACCCTCCCATCGCATACATCGTAGACTTTTGTTGAAAAAAATTGTAGGTCCTCTTTGTTGCTAGCGAGAAGCACGGCATCATCAGCCCACAAAAGACAATTGACAGTTAAATCTCAATTTTATGCTCTTATTCTTAAACCATTTCAGTTCTTTCATGCAGTTTTTTTTTTTGCACCACAACAGGCCAGGAGACCGTATTACAGTGGTGAATTACATCACAGAACACCCGGGCTTGAGAAACATCGCATTTTAATTTTTGTGTTCTCACCGGGAATCGAACCCGGAACCTTTTATGCGTGAGTCAAGCGTCTTGACCACTACACCACGGAGGCCGCCTGTTATCGATATATACGTTGAATAGCCACGGTGTCATCACACAACCCTGTTTGAATCCTTTAGGAATGTCAAACCATGATGTGTATGATCCACTTACCCTAACACATGCTGTGCTGTCCTTTTACAGAGAAGCAACAGCCCGTGTCAGATTGTCATTTACTCCGTACTCTGATAACATTTCCAGTTCATCAAGGTTACGCCTTGCACCAATCAAAATTTTATAAAGATTTTTACGAGATCAAACGTTTTGATACAGTAAAATTACTATTTGTGTTTTCTAAAGGTTTTTTTTTGAAAACTGCATGAATGTGAAGCATTTTAATAAAAAAATAAAATATGTAATGATACCATGCCAAAAAGTTACAAATTTTAAAGATAAGTGGTACCGGTTATTAAATAATGAGTACAAAAAAAAATGAGGGGAAAAATACGCATTAATTCGACATAAAATTTCACCAAAAAATAAAAATCCCAGTCAAAAATTAAATCCAGTGAATTAGGTAGGAGCCGATTAATACTGTCGATTTTTTATACCCCAAGTATGTTAATTTTGGTCGTAATAAGTACATAGTTACAGTTTCAATTAGCAATATGTTGTTAAGTGAAGGAAAGTTAAGCGGCACTAAATGGCCGAGACGACCTTTGGGGTAAACAAGACGAAATTTGTTCCTAGAACGAAATGTTTCATCTAGGCCAGATGTTTGTCGCAAACGCAAACAAAAACATAGTCCAGCGAGGTGAGGGCAATAAAGTGGAAATTTAATTTAACAAGTGTCCCGGGTCAACAGTTGGTCGTAGATAGTGGCTATCCAGCTAGCGACTGGAGACTACACTACAACCCTGGCGGCTTATTTTGAAAGCAAGCTTAAGGCTCATTTTGAAACTCAATCTTAATGTAAAAATTACTCAATCTTAATATTTTGTTGGATCGAAAACTGTTTCTGTTTTTTAATAAGACTGAATTTTTTAAAGAGGAAAAGCTTAAGTTCTCGAGTACGATCGCGTAAGTCTTGTAAAACGGAGGGCATATTGGATGTTTAACATCGTAATAATAGAACTAAGTATCGATAAAATAAAAAATGATTTGAAATTTTCAGTAATCGTCGAGTTATTAAATAACGATGAAAACAAGTTAAGGTTAGATAAAAAAACAAACGATAAGTCTCGATGCTCCTGGACCCGCATTACCCGTATGGGAGTTAACATTTGAAAAATAGAATATGCATACATGTTTTTCTAAACAAGTTCAATTACAGGTAACCGACGAAGATACTTTAAATTTTCATACGAATATACACATTTTCGTACATAAATATCTATTTTATTTTATACCGTCTCGATATATCATCTCGATGTAACCATATCATCAATATTGTAATAATATGTTATAACAGACATGACCGAGATATGACCGTAAAATACCGGCGTTTTACAAGTCATTTGTAATAATAACAGTAACTCGAATTTTATCTGCAGGCATTTTTGTTCATATGTAAATAATTCTAACAAAATATTTGTTACTTAAAATAAGTAAATAACGATGCTTTTGCATAATTTGTTTAGCTCATTAAAGTTCTAGGAAAAATGAGAACAATAACATAATGTTGTTAATGATATCAAAAGTTAAGGCTGTAGTCTGGTAAAACGAACGCAAAATTAGGAAATCATACGATTTTGCCATTTTAAAACGAATGTTTTTTTTTTTTTAATCGCGCAATAATAAAAAAATAAAAAGCTTAAATTAGACAAAAACTATATTTTTAAAGGTATTTCTGTAAAAAAATATACTTAAAAGTTTTATGTAACTAAAATATAATTACTTATAAGTCTATAGACCGGGAGATTACGCCATTTCAAATTTAGACTGAACTTAGGTATCTGGGATCTCAATAAAAACTAAGTATTGAACTAAAATTTGTCGTAATAATTTGAAGATAATAAATTGAACATGAAAGTGGCCGCGGCCAAATTTTATTTTTTGTTTTTGAAAAGAAATACAAGCATTTTAAATCACATACATTTTTGTGACATTTTCCGACATACTTAAAGTTATGCCTTCGGTTATACTTTTAAAAAAAAAAATTGAAATACTTTAGTTGAAACCTTTTTTATATAATTGTATTATCTTTTTTGAATAAAGAAGATAATTCTGGGTTTTTTAAAACAATATCTTATTGACTTTTTATGACCCTCAGACGAGGATTACCGAAAACGATTAGGGAACTACAGCCTTAACAAATTGAAAACATATCACACCCCCAGAAGTACACTGAAGAGTTATGTTATCAAGAAGGGGAAAACAAAATGTGCTTAAACTGCATTCATAACTCAAAACAGCCAAATATAGACTTACGACGGTGTAATTCTAGGGTGCGATATACCTGAGTAAAAAATGTTAGCGCTACATTACGCGAAACAAAATGAACTCTTAATGAACTTGTATTTTTAATATAAAAAGCGTCGTCCATCAGTATAAGAGGACGTGACAGAATAATACCCTTCGGTAACGAGACGGCAAACATGTAAGGATTGTGTGGACTTAAACTGAGGGATTGCAACGCTAAACACGAAGGAGAGTATCGGTCAAGCTAGACTAGGTCAGATGATTCAGAATGTTCCGACAAATTTATTATTCTTGCACAAAATTATATTTACCCCCGTGGTGATACTATCAACGGCCAATTTAGGTCAGGCCCGTATTTTCATTTCGTGAGAAAATGAACAATTATTAGTGACAAATAGAATGGGTCATAGATAGAATATTACATGATATGAATCGACAATATCGTTAGTCATAAATAAATGTGTATGAGTTGTGTGTCTACAATACAAGTGGCTAGCCCGCGTGCGTATGTCACATTGCACTATGATATCAGAGTTAAAATATACATTTGAATTATTCATAACATTATTAATTTATTGTGTGTTAACATAAGTGGTGTCCGTTTTAATCCAAATACAAAAATTAACACCCAAAGTGAAAAAAATGGTGAAAGTCATACGTCATTCGAAAGAAAATTTTCTTCTCTACAAGGAATTGTGTTTGCTTTTACGTTATATATATAAATATATATTTATTATATATACAGCCTAAGCCAATTACAACAGTTGCACGAAGAAACAGTTGCAATATATTATATAATTTTGCATATATATATATATATATTATTTTATTTGATTACAAGCCTTCAAATTAAAATGTCAAGTAGAATAAAGTAAGCATTTTCGACACCTCCATCTGTTCGCGTTCAATCGTGAGAATAAAACTGTCGAAGCTGCTCGCGATATTTGCGCAGTATATGAATTGACTGAATGATGATGATGAATGACTTGATGAAAAACTAACTATTTTTTTTTGTAAAATAATGAAGAAGAATACAGTATTGACTAATTTGTTGCATTTTTTTGTTGTTGCACTTGTTCTCTTTATTTGGTAAAAATGACACAACTTGTGTTAACACCTAATGTAATTTAATGCATGTTAATATAATATGAGTTAAAACTCAGAGTAATAATTTTCTAGAGAAGCCCTTAAGCTCTATCGCATAGAACAAAAGCGTTCTAAATTTTTGGTATGGTTTTATTTTGGTTTTTAGTTTAACAGACGTGCAATGGACGGTTTCGGGTTGCGCTCGCTATTCTCAACGCAAGTACCTACGGTCCGTAGTATCGCTGTAACCTGTAGCTAAGTTCGTGGTCAACAAACATAGAATGGTTTTTCTCCTCATGGGCGACTCTATTAAGTTATTACTCTAAGAGTTAAAAGTGTGATATATACATATTGATGAATATTAGTCGGTAAACTTTAATCTATAATATATATTTTTACATTCATGAATGCTACAGAATAATTTAAATCAAATTTGTCGATAATGAATAGTGGGCATTATACAAAGTTACATCGATCTTTATCGCCGTTTACCACTTAATCTTGGATATTGATTGTAACCCAATTTTTTTACGTGCTTAGGAAACAAACAAGTTTCGAGTGCATAAGACTTTTCCTAATGAAAAAGATTAATGCTACTCGAATTTTATTTTTAAAATATATGTTCTCTGGCGAAACATCTTGTGCGAAATGTGCGAAAAAACAATGAAAGTAGTTAAAAATTAAAGACATTTTTAATAAACGCAGCAATGTCCATCAATCGCCCATTCCCCGTTTGAAAAAATCACAGATCCACAGATAGAACTACGTGAACTACGCGAAAGAGGCGGCGCGCGGTGACGTCATAAGTGAAAATGAAACGACAAACGCACATTGTCATTGCTGTGAGTCTAAACTAGGCTTTTTTGAGTTAAGAATGTAATTCAACCACATATTTTTTCTCTTTCGTAGGAGATCACTCTCGTGATTACCACAAACTTCAGTATTCTTTGAAATCAATTGAGAAAAAACCGAGAAGAACACCGCAGTAATTATGATGCGACAGTGTTCTTCGCATATTTTAACAGTCAAATGAGCAAATAACCAAAAAATACTGGCCATTATGATGTCAATATACCTACATTAACTTACGAGAACAAATAATTTTGTTAAAGTTTGTTTTTGCTTTCTTGCAAAATGGCCGATTTAGACACACCACAATGTACTTCTGAGGGGTGGAAATAAGGAAGTAAGCGGTTTAAAAAAAATGAATAAATTACATTTGTTAATGGACTATCAAACTAAGCAAAAAAAAAAAGTTAATTTTTATGTATAATACTATCATCGCTACGATTGTTTAAAGTTCCGTAAATTTTTAATTACTCCGCGCGTGACGTCATTAGTTCTCTTCGGTGAGTTCTAATTTGTTGGGTCGGCTTCCCGGAAACCGGAAATCTACACTATCATTGGTTGATTTAGAAGAACTTGCAACGTCATTTAAAGTACTTCATTTTTATTCATTTTTTCATATATTTTAGAGAAACTTCGCCATACAATTAAATGCTCTAATTTTTACCGCGTGTAAGAAAACATTTTTTACATCAACTTTCCCCTAGCACTGAACTTCCTAATTTAAAAAAAATAAACTAAAAAATCTTTTGATTTTGGGTAGTCAGAACAGCGATAAAAAATACATTAAAATAACACTAAACTTTCTCATTTCCTTTATTACAATTAAAAAATGGGTAAATCATTTTAAAATAGATTTTTAGTTAACTGATAATATCTAACTCATCATATTATGCCCGGTACAGATGATGTTAGATTATTATTTTGCGCAATAAATCGCGATGGAACTTTGTTGTTCTAGAGGTAGGATGTGATGTATGTAGTTTAGTGTGTATACACGTAATACGAGAATCGTCACTTACCGGCGAGCTGGGGTTGGGGCTGCGCCCCCTGCGCGGACTGCGGCGCGGCGAAGGGGCGCGCGGCGGCTCCGCCCGCGGTCAGCACGGGCGCGGGGGACACGAGGCGCAGCGGGGTGCCGTTACGGCCGCCCATCACCAGCGAGTTGGGGTCGTAGGGGTACGGGATCACGAACTGCCCCTGGCCCTGCGATAAAAGACGCTGGTCAAATACTGAAATAGCTGCCTACGTCATTTTCCGGGGCGGGCACGTTTAGTGCCGCACGCGCTGATTGTGAGCATTTCTTTTTTCACTTTATTCCGCATAATCCAAACATTTATGCGACCTTTTTTAATCTTTTCGGGAAATTCGTCTGTCACAGATTCCTTTTCTTTACGAATTTCGTCATACATAGATTCCTTACACATTCGTCTAAAATATCTAATTTCTCGGCTTTCGTCCTTCTCTGGTAATTCAACGAAACAAACAACACCACGGCGTTTACCCGTATTGGTAGGCAGAATAGAATAACATAATATATGTAACTCTCTTTACGTACAGTCTTCGCTTCCTCGACATTCGTAGATATTTTCAAGCACGCGCGCTGATTATTCCGACTTTTGACATGTACATCTTCAAGTATTTTTGGATTTGGTCATACCATGTCTTTCTCAGTCTTCCTCGTTGTCTGCATCCATCAATATCCTCGACCTTATTAGCCGTTCTTTCGTCATCCATTCGAACTATATGTCCAAACCAACGCAGAACTTCTTTCTTGATTTTGAAGATAATCTCAATCATACACAATGTACGGTGGTCATTTTTTTTTTTAAATTTCATATTTTTAAACCTTAACTATTATTTAAAAAACTGGTAAGGTATCATTAAGGTATCATTAGAAACAAAAAATTAAACTCGAAACTCAAAATAATACCTTTATTCTATAAAGGTTTCAAAAGCCGATTAGATCATTTTTAGAAATTTACCAGTGGCTAACAATGTAGTATTTTATGATTTGAGCATATTTGAAAATAATCTTACGTTAACTTGTTGTTCCTGCTGCTGGCTGGGGGTGAGTGGCCTGCGTTGCTGGGCGGTGGGCTGGTGGGAGGGCGCGGGCGCGGGGGGCACCAGGCCGGGGTACACGCCCCAGGGGGCCGCCACGCCGTAGTAAGGGGGCACGCCTGTGATGAGTGTGCTGACGTACGGAGCTCCATCTTGACCTAGCGACAAAGATAACCTTTACTTAATAACATTCTAACGCGGGTAGGAAGAATGAAGAAAATAAATAAAAAAATATTCACGTACATCATCGGTAAAACTTGACGTCCTAACTAAATCAAACACCTAATGCAGAGAACCGGCATATTTTCCGTAGGGCTTTTCAAACACTTCAACTAGATCTTATGTATTATCATTAAAATTTAAAATTAAAATAATTATATGACAGCTTGATACGCTTGAGTCGACTATTCAATCGTATCATCACCTCGAATGTCGATATATTTTATGACAGTGGGATTTCTCTTGGTAAGGCGATTTCCAAATAGTAATATGTATGTATTTTCATTTTACATGACTTTTTTTTCTATTTCCTTTTCAATCAATCTGTTATTTATATTTTGTAATGTATTGAGAATGAATTGGATGCTTAGTAATGTTCTCAATGTAAATAAAAATAAATAAATGAAAATGAAATGAAACCAGGAACGACCCAAACCCTGACCCTGCGAACTTGCCCCGACTCGCCAGAAAATTCGTGCTGAGTCGGGGCTCAATGCATTCCATTCACACACACACACACACACACACACATATATACAATAAAATTCAATTAAATATAGCGTTAAAGAAATTTGTATTTAAAAAAATGTATATCACGGACAAGACGACTTTTTAAACTGTTTTATGGCACTTTGGGAATGTTTTAAATGGACGAGGTGAATTATTATTTGGGCAATATTTTCGAAAGTAGTTTTAAGGGGAGAAAATACTATATATATATATAATACTATATATTATTATGAAGTGTTACGAAGTGAATGCCGATTCAATTAATAAGAAAATACTATGTTTATTTTAATAAATACTTTAAAATATTGTATAATTTAATTTGATTTTTAAAATGTTTTAAACTTTTTCAAAATGTATTATATAGTTTTTGGGTTTAATTTTTGTTTTTAATCTTGGACAAAAAGTAATACAAATCATATAAAACTACCTACTGATGTACATTGATTTTTAATGTAAAAGCCCGCTGACGTCATTTAAAAATAAATAAATAAATCATAAGGTCAAAATGATTTAGAAATGTCGGGAGACTCACCGGTGTTGATGACGTAGGGGGGCTGAGAGAAGGCCTGCTGCGCGGCGATCTGCTGGATCTGGAACTGCTGCTGGAACTGCTGCAGCTGGATGGTGGCCGCCGCCCCCGGGGCTCCCGCCCCCCCGGCCGCCGCTACCGCCGCCTGCTGCGACCGCAGGACTTGCTGGAAACAAAACGACAACTTTATTATTTTTGTCACGTGATTGGGCACCTTTCTATAAACGCATTTGTCTAAAAAACAATGTCGTTGAACACAACAAAAAAAAGCAGAATTTATTAAATTAATCAAGATTTCTTATAAATAAAATGCAACAAATTTAATTTGATTGAACAAATAAGCGGAAGTGTACCGAAAATGTTTATAAGTAGCTTATATATAAATATAAGTTTTTTTTTTTTTCTTTATTCTTTCTTTATTCAATAAAATATACATATTATCACAATATATACATTATAAAGAAAACAAAGTATTAGGAATATTATTTAAATTTGTTGCAACAGAGACAATTCACCTACTAAGCAACGCCTGAAAACAATTTTCCAATTTACCACATGATAAAGGCTTTAAGCTCTTTAACTTCACGAGAGTCAAAAATGTTTTCCCTCTCTGTTGCAACAAATTTAAATACGAACAACTGCCTAGGGAGAAAATCCAGCCAGTCTGCAAGCATTTGGACATACTCAAAACATTGTTGTATAAGTTATAACATCATTAAAAATTTAATTGTTTGTCTAATCAATGTACTTAATAGCTAATATACGCGGTAGGGTGTGTATTATGCTAAATGAGTTTTCACAATAAAATTAAAAAGATATTCATAGATTTACCGGTAAACAAAATGAAAAAAGATTTCAAAACTCTAGTGAAATCATATGCACCGAGTCTTTTCTTTTCAAATGTATTTTTATTACAAATTATTTCATGTTTAACTAAAATTGAAATTGATGTAAAAGTACAATTGTAAAAAAAAAATACACTTGAAATTCCGACACGTGCCTACGAAAGCCAGTGGAGTAAATAAAAAATGAAATCTGTAAATTTTGTGTTTATTTTTTGTTGGATAATTGAAATAAATTATAAGATCCGTAAAATAAATAATCAGCTCTTCGCAAAAAACCTTGATTGGAATTTATTAAACAATCTTAATACATTTTTTCAACCAAAAACTAAAAATATGTATCATTGAGCAATAAATTTCTAAATAATAAGTATTTTGAGGCAAATATTTACTAAATGTGCGTTGTAACAATGTATTTATATATATATGTGTGTGTATGCGTGTGCATCCCAATGGTGTATACGTGTGGCTATATGACTGAGGTTATTAATCTACCACCAAAACATACTCGAAGAAGCGACATCTTAAACAACAAATCACGACTTTTATTTAACGAACGACCAGATTTTCACAATGACCTAACCTCCCAGCAACAAATCGAGAGATTGTTAAAACCTTGAAAGACCATTGTATCATAATTATTTAAAAAGCATTATTTTTGTGTTTGCACATACAACAAACCGACACAATATTATTATTTGTTAACAAATTTAAATGCATTAATGGTTTCATTTGTAAATATTTCGGAAAAGCCTTGAAAAAAGGTGTTAAACGAACGCTATGATTTTTATCCAACTTATTCAAATTCGAACTATATGGATAGCATAATATTCTGCCAAATGAGAAAGAGAATAAAACTGCATTCGCGATACAGATTGCGGTCGCTTGTCAATATGATATACATGAAGGGTTCGGAGTGGCTGGTAGTGCTCAGTACGAAACTCAACACGATCGTGGTAAGAACCATTCGCCATACATCAACAGGACTGAATCCAGCTCAATCCAACACTAAGTCGGGAAGTGTGATGTCATTGACCTCTAATTTTTGTATTTTTGTACAGAGTCTCAAACATACTTTTACAGAGTCATAAGAATAATAGAAGAAATCCAAAATACTAATGTTAAGACTAAATAATTTTTAAAAAGCCCTTCAGGTACCCCAGCGTCAAGTTATTTGAGATCTTAGATATAATGCAATTATATATTTTTAGAATAATAATGTTTGTGAAAGTAAATAAATCTATCAAATCCCAAAAGGAACATTCCCACACTACCAGAAGTCAAACTAGAGGATGGGTCATGGGGTCTATCACAAACTCTGAATTCGGGAAAAGAAATTTCAGGTTTCTGGGCCCCAAAATATTCAATATATTACCAAAAGATTGCAAAACGATGACCAGGATTCAATTTAACAAATTTGTAAAAAAATGGTTACTGGGTTTAGGTCGAGAAAAATCGGAAAATTTACTCAAAATACATTCCTAATAAATTAATTTTGTATAACTGTATAGTAAATTAACTAGTAGGTAGTAATGTTATTGTTTATTTTTGCATAAAAATGTCTGCCTTAAAACAGGTTGTACCTAGTTAGGCAGACTAGACATGATCCAGAGAAATCTATTACCTAAGTGTGTATGTAGTAGATAAAGTAATTGTTTTTTTTTGTTAATAAACTATGATAATTATTATTATTAAATATTAAAATAATAGTGCGAAACTATCGAGGACGACCCAGCCGACAAAGAAAACATATCTTGATCAAGGGGCGATATTACGAGCCTCTAAGGACCGAGGTGAATGGAAAAAAGGAAGAATAATTATCGTACCAGGGCCCTGATTTTAATGGGATGTTAACAGAGTTATTTTCAATTGTCTATATAATGAAATCAAATGTTACGTTTGAAAAAATAAATGTTTATATACGAAAAAAAAAACAACATATTATATTATTATTATACTAAAGGTTTTTGATAAACATAATTGAAATGTTTATACAAATATGTAAACGGAAATCCGATTTTCTTTTATAGACAAATAAAAATTACTTTGTTAACTTCCCATTGTAATCGGGGCCCAGAGCAGGTTACAGCAAGTAAGGGTAAGTATTTCTGTGATATACCAACATACGTACAATTGTTCGTAACACAATACTATTGACACAAGGTTAAGACGTGGTAAAAATTTACGGAATATATGGTACATTATTTACTCTAATGTTAGAATAGTTAGTTAACATTATTAGTTAATTTATATTAAAAATTCGGATCGCGCGATTTAATGAAATTATGATAATGATCATGTATAAATCCAACAGACATTTTAAAGGCATAGAAAAGTCAGATTTTGTAGGAACAATGAAGTAATATAACTGATCATTCTAAAACTAAAGGATGAATAAAGGCAGGAAAATTGGGCAATTTATTAAGAAAATGTATCCGCCTGCCTCTAGAAATTTCCATTTTAATATATCGCTCGTACACCAAGTTAGTATTAAATAAAAATGTTCTAAAGCTGTATAGCCAGAGGGCAATGACTATGACTATAGCGCTATCAGAATAAAATACAAAAAGAGAATGGTAGATGAAGTCACTAACTCGTAAAGTTAGAAAGATTTCAAGGAGTGGTGTGATTACTGCCGTCGACTGCACTCGCGATACAGTACAGAAATGTAAACAAAAAACTTGTATAATCAAAGTCGACATATTGACGGTGTATTAGTTATGCAGGTTCTCTGATGAGTTGGGCGATAAATCTGTTCGGAAGTAACTTTCAGCTGTGTATGAAAAGACAAAAAAGATAAGCGCGGAGTCGGCTCGGTTTGGGAATACAAAGTGAGCGGAGTTTTAAATTTATTAGGCGGGGATTTTCGATGAAAAACACGAAATACGTATGACACTTCCCGCATTCGGCGATGTATATGCCGACACTCCGCGTGGCGTGCGCCGCGCTACGAAACTAATAAAATGCGACAAAGAATCAATGAATCAAGATTAGCTATAAAAATCCGATAAAGGGGGACATGACACGAACGAGCCTCGCTGGGAGCGTGAAGAACGGGAAGCGAGTCATGTTTGCCGATTTTTACTAGCGTTACAATTGTGTCTGTACAGCGCCACTTTGCACGATATTTTTTTTAATCCAACAGCTCGACTTATTTAAATTAAAGTTTCGTTCGGTTGTAATTTGTAATAGAAAGCGAGAAATGATAGTGCAATTATGGTGATATGTATTTGTAGGGTGACGTCACAAGTGCGCTAATAATATCATGTCAGTGATACTTGTAAAAATCTAACGCACGTGTAGAGATTTTGGAAGGCGCTTAAAAAATAAAGTTTATATTTTATTACAATCGATAAGCTCATCTTGAAAACGATAATGAACAAATTTAGGAGCATTCGCTAGTACTTTGAATGAACAAGAAAATCCGTTGAATAAAATCAAATGTATGTATGGGATACAAATCGCGCATAAAGCATCCGTGGAATTTATGCGATGGATGTTTTCTTTAGCTTCGAGGCCTAGCGTGACTGGGATCCGATCTACACTACCGAAGGGCCTAAGTTATATTGGCAATTATGCAAAATGTAGTCGCTTTTGGCAGCCGCGATCGCGGGAGGGGTGAATAGGCCTGCACTCATTTACCTCGGTGTCTGTTTTATCGTCCAGCAGCTAGAGCGGGGTGTCCGCTGGCGTGACTGTGGACGAGACACGCGAGCCTTATCCTACCCGCCCGCGTCCGTACAAATCCCCGGTTCGAAGCCCGCGATGGCGCATCGCACCCGAAAGCCAGCTAAACCGTTAAATAAGGGATTCAGAGCTAAACAATTATTAGCATTTATAAATAAACCAAACTAAGTTCGGCGAACTCGATCGGGCAGATCATTCACTATTCGACTTTATCTTCTCGACAAAATTGTTCACGAAATAGACTAAATGAAATTGAGGAAATAAAAAAATTTCATTGCTAAATTTATGATAGAGCCGCAAAAACAATAATTTTACTTTTAACTTTAGTGTGGCTATGATGTCACATATGTTTACATAGAAGACTTGATAATTTAAAAAAATAATGAAGTGGTATTTTCCTATAACAGGCCTAAAAAAATATGTGATTATTTTTATACACTGTGGAAAATACATTAAAACAGTAGATATATATATATGTATATACTGTATATATACGCGATTTTTTATTTGTAAATACATGTTTTCCAAAATCGTCCGAATCGTAACATTACAGCGCCATTTACAGAGGGATTTTTTTAGCAGTCTTTCAAGAGTTTAGCCAAAATGGATTTTAGAAAAAGGGTATTTAATTTTAATATTTTTAAAGTATAATAAAAGTATATATCATGTGAATCTAGCTTTGAAACGAAACTTAAGTCCCCCAGGATAAAGGAAATAAGTAGTTTCTTACAGCTTTATTACCAATGAAGCTGTTTTCAATGTCACTTGTAAAGATTACATTTGGCATGAGACTGAATTTTCAAATACGTACAACGGCTGTGAAAATTTCAGAACATAGAATAAATTAATTTAAATGAAAATTCCGCGTTAAACAAATACACAAATAGTTACGAGTATTTTAATAAAAAATCAAGGACAAAGTATACTCCGAAATATAAAATGAGATGCGTAGGTACATGATATTGCTTATATTGGCTGTTTTATTTAAATGTGCGTAAACTAACCTCCCTGAAAATTTTACCGGGAGTTAAGATACAGCATCCTGGAAAACGGCCAGCGAAATCGTCAAACATGTTATGATGTTTATTAATTATATAACATAATTAATAGTTAAAACGTCAAATAAAAGTAACTTGTATAAATTACTCTCAACAGATTTACTGCACGTAACAATATATCTAAATCAAATTCTTTCAAATAGGATGTTAGTTAACATTATAAATTATTTATTATATTTAAAGGTTTATCAGGGTCTGAAAACATCTAACAGATAAAGTATTATATATAATTTAATGCCATGTGCCAATGTTACTTTTTACTTTAAGTTTACGTAGATAATATTTTAAAATTACGAGTAATCAAAAATAATTGTTAAATAATAAAAAATATAACAGATAATGTCAACAGACTTTTATTTATTTATTACACTTTATATACATATACAATATATATACATATAAGGGCGGGCATATTGCCTTAAGGCAATTTCTTCCTACCTACCCAAACCGTTCAGTTTGAGAAAATTATAAATACATGGACATATTGAATCTTACAATTTTATACAAAAATCAAAAACTTTTCAATGTGAAAGACGCATATTTATCACATTTGCAGATTTAAAAAAAATGTTCACGTCATTAAAAGCTAGTAATGTTGACGTCATGAAAAATGGGTTTATAATTAATTCAAAACAGCCTTAATGATGCTACGCATATAAAAAGATACCAATTTAAATGCTGGTCAAATGCTTGTTGTATTTTTGCCTAAGAGTCACGTCAGAAAAATGACTGTTTATTCACGTAAAGCAACTAATAAATTAAATACTAAAAAATAACAAAATGTAAGTTTCATTATCAGTTCTTATGGTTTTCAATTTTCGCTGTGTTGTGATACTATTTTTTTATAATAAATATTTTAAGTAACTGGCATTTTACATATTGGTTTTGAAAAAAACCGATGGTAAGAAAATATTAAAATTATTTTCTACTATTTCTATAAACGAATTGTAGGTATCTACCATACAAAAAACATGTTCTTGAGTATTCAATTCTTATATAAAAAATGCACGAATTAATAAAATGTATTTAATATTAATTTACAATAGACCGAAGCTTGTATTTTTCTTATTACTAGTTAATTATTGGCTTTTGAACTAACACTGCGAAATTCTGTAGCCTGTTTAACTGCGAATATTTGTCATTAAAGCATTCATATACATGTATATGTGTATAGTGAGTACTTAATTAGTATGCAGTATAATTCAATAATTAGATTAGGGGACTTTATGTCCCCGCCTCGTTCGGAAAAGGCTGATTAAATGTTTTATTTTTAACTAAAATACGTATTTTTTCGTAGATACATTTATTTTTAAATAAACTTTAAATACCATTATGTCTGGTGAAAGGTGGCAACACATGAATTGTATTTTTTTAATGAATTTTGCAGGAGAGCTTTGCTGGGCTCTGAAAAATAGGTATTTTAGTTTACAAGGCTAATTCTAGTGGCATCCGAACATTTTTTGGTGGAGATTTTTTTTTTACACAACGCTAAAAAATCCGGCGACATACAGGGTGTTCTTTAAACCCTGTCACATCCGAAACCACGATGATCAGTATGGGCAAGAAGACATATTAGAATATTTGAAAAAATATTTAGAACGAAAAATTAAAAAAAAAAAAAAATTTAAAAAAAACAAATGGTTGCTCACTTCTGCAGGGGAGAAGCGAGGGGGGCGCTGACGTGCGGTTAACGGTGTATTAGACTCCCCCTCCCCTCTCCTCATTTCACCCCTTCAGAAGTAAGCAACCATTTGTTTTTTTTCTATATTTTATTTTTTAAGATTTTAGTCGTTCTAAAACTTTATTTTGATGTGCCAATATGTCTTCTTGCTCATACTGATCATCGTGGTTTCGGAAGTGACAGGGTTTAAAGAACACCCTGTACGTATATCGTAAGGTAACAACTAGGTAACTTCAAAATTAGGATTTTTGAGTTAACCACATCTTTGTATGAATGCTACATATAGACAAGTCGTGATGCATTCAAATAATGTTATGATGATTTGAACGCACGACTAGTATGTTTGTAGAATTTACAGAATACAAAAATGCTGATTTAGAAGTTACCTAGTTGTGGTAATTACCTCAAGACATATAACTCAATATGCATTAAAAATATATATATGATCATATTAAGCCGTCTTTCGACAGATGTATATGTAGATATGCGAGGATTATATTATAGTTGGCCGTTCCACACTCTAGTTCGCCATGGTCCGTGGTCGTTTACCTCAGTTAAGGTGTACTGCTTCCTGCACAGAGTCTGGCGTGCCAAATGTTGGAATGTGGAGTGCAGAGTGTTATTGTCGATTGAATTATAAAATTCGTCGGTGCCTGAGATAGTCAGCAGTGCCAGGAGGTTACAGGTACGATGTCTGACTACAGCATTAAATCAATCCATTTAAGTGCATTATGCGAGTATTATTGTTAGGCAAATACCAATCGCCTCGAACACCAAAATTGACTTCAGAACTTTGAAATTGAAAATTTAGTCAACACACATAAATGAAAACATTTTATACTTGTGGTGAATTACAGAACGCCACACCGTATTGTATGTTCGGGCGGACAAAGAATACAGTACCGAGTGTAAAAGAACCGGAACCCTGGGCGAGTGTTTTAGACTCGATGGTAAACTACTCTCAGGTAAAAATCCTAAAAAACGAAATTGAGTAGAGATAAGGGTTGACGGGTTCGCCTACCATTCTCGAGATCCTGGGTTCGATTCCTGAAAGGGTGGACTTAAATATTGGATTTGAAGGTAGTTCTACACTGCAATATTTCAATGTTTCTGGACTAGCATCTCAAGTCAACTGGTCCTCATACCTTTTATGTAGAAAAAAACGATCTAGATAAGCTGCAATTGGATTGGCAATAAAGTGCCTTATTAAAAATCACATTTAATCATTGTGATCTCAACGGAAATCGAACCCGGAACACTCTGTGCGTGAGGCAAACGTCTTAGCTATTTATAACATTACAGGGGGCTCAATAGAAAATCAACTAGAAAGCATTCAGTTACGTTATTTCATTAAAATGGAATAAGGAGTTATGAGTTGCTAAATAATAAATATCATGTTTGGAAAGTGCAAAGGACGGTCGTGATTAGACGTTGATCAATGGCTTTAACTATTCTCCTCACTGTAATTAATAACGCTCTAAACTCAGCAGAGGTAGAGTATTCTCCGCTACATAGTTTGACGGCGAAATAACGGTGGTAGGCACCAGGGGCGAATCGTATCAAATAAGCGATTATGCAAAGCTTATCATTATATTTGACTTTAGATAATGTTGTTTTACAGTAACTATGTTTATGGGAAAATAAATAAAATAATTGTAATTTATCTTCCTACAAAAAAAAAATCTATAAAGTGCATCCAGCCCGTTCTCAATGAACGATGAAACTAGCCGATTACCTCAACTTATTCTTTCATACAAAAAAGAACATTATATTTTACGTCTTAAACCAAGTCGTGGTTTTTGGGTGCTAAAACAAGCTTGCAGATTACAAATTTTAAATTTTGTTTGAAGATTCTCTACTTGGAAACTAGTATTTCGAACATTATTTCCGTAGGACTATTTTTTTTTATACGATACCGTTGCCACATTATGTATCACATAGGACATGTGGAGTTCGAAGTGGCCGTTTTTGGCATTATTCATTTTAAAAGGAATTGGCCAGAACTCAGTGTTGACAGTTTAATCATCATGGAAATATCTGCCGATTGTCATAGTGTTATTTTTTAATAAACTTTTGTGCAAGTGTTGTATTAAAATAGTGTAGAATAAATCTACGTCTATTGCTAAGTTAATCATTATTGTTGTTTGAGTTTTTCTCAGAACCACAGAAAAAATAGCCATTTATAATTATATTACTTATGTATATATTATGGACTTATATGTAGGCACAAATTAAATTTTTTTTTTTGTGGATTACCTACAAAATGAAATCACCGCTCGCCAATGGTAGGTACCACCTACCAAATAAGTTAGAGCAACTATCTTTACATCGATGTATTTTACCAAGACCGTTAGAGCTTCTTCCAGCGGAATACAATAATACAAAAATAAAAACACTATCTATGCCATTATATTTAAGAAATATGGCGGCGAAGCACGTAAAAGATATAACCTCATTCGTCGGCATTAATGAAAACGTCGCCGGCAATTGGATTTCAACAAGCAAAACAAACGGGCAGCGAGAAAAGTGGAGAAACAAGAAAGAAATCCCCGACCGAAAATCGCGAGTCCATAAATCAAGAGATTGCTTTCGCTAACGTGCGGCCACAGAGAAGCCCAGGGCGGGAGAGCTGAGCGCCGAGCGCCGTCTCCATTAGGAACGGCGCACCGAGCAGAATACAAATTATAGCCGGAAAGCGAGAAAATCAAACACATCACTCGCAACACGAACATATTATTATTGCGGTGCGGTGCGGTGTAAAGTAGCGTTCACACGAGGACAATACAATACTGTCCTGCCCTAGCAATATGAGGTAATATTCTATAAGAAATTTGATATAAAGCAAAAAGCAGAAAAAATATTTACGTAAGAACAATAAAATTATAAAAGTTTTAAAGTTTTTTAAGCATAAAAAAGTATCTAGACTCAAAAGTAAAAACACAGTATTGATATGATACATAATGGTTTTATGCTTAGAAACAATTGACATACTGTGTTTTTCGCGTGGTCTGTGTGGTCGCGCGTGGTTCTCTTGAGTTAGTCTACTATTTAGATTTGTAATTTACCACTTCCCTTCTATGGGACAAGAACAACACAGACAGACAAGAGTACAGTTCAGAACACCGATGCTAGTACCCAAGTATGTATCCTATTATCTTGAACTGATTACACCTTGGTATAAAAGAAATATAATATTTTTCGCGAACTCGCTCGTAACGCACATCGTCGCGTATTTGTTTCGGCGGCGTTCCACGTGTGAACTACGGCCGAGGCTGTTCACGGAGCCGGGACAGGACAATACTGTCCCGTCTATTGTATTGTCCTCGGGTGAACCCAGCTTAAGGCAGACGCAGACGGTGGCGGTCGAGCAATACGCCATACCACGGCATACCACAAGCGACGTACGCCCGCGGAAATCCAATGGAGGAGAGGCTCTGCGAACAGTTCCGCGTCCTACATATTTAGGGGGCTGATCATTTCGGCCTGAGGGAGTCCCCGCTAGTATAGAGCTTCCCACTGCGGGGTTGGGCTAACTTCGTGAAACAATAACCGCGAAAGGCTCTTTTATAGCGCACGTGCGAGAAGAGGCGTGTGCATTAGATAGAGAGGATTTGCGAATGTTCACAAATTTAACGACGCTGGTTTGAACTGACGAAAGTGAGGCGGACAGTATGAATTTGCAATTTAGTTGTGTCATATTCTTCAACCTGCATCATCGGTAAAAGTTATTATGCCCTTCTCGTGAAGCTGTCAGTACTCACGTGTTTTCCTTTATTTTTTTAGAACATATTTTTGCATTGACTCAACCCGTGTGTAGTCACATGAGTCTACATAGAATATAAGACATGATATTCGATATAAATATAAAAAAAATAAAAAAACGCATTTTGGTATAACAGGCCTGTATAATATAAACATTTTTATAAATTACGGAAAATAAATATTAAACAGTATAAATATGACATCATGTGTTCTTTTTAAATACCAATATTTAAAAACATGTTATCGTTTTTTTAATGTAACACAACGTTACAGCACCGTTCCCAGGTGGATTCTTTAGCACAGTCTTTTACGAGTTAATAATACTAACTTAATTATTTATCAATAATAAATTTTATTTTGAAAATCATGGATATTTCACTATCGCAAAAAATTGGCGTATCACACCGTAAACAAAAAAAATATTTAAAAATGGTATCTGCATACATTTATCAATGGGAGGCTCTATTTCTCCCCGGAAAAAGCCGAGCGAAATGAATCTCGGAGGAGATAATATTATTATTTTTAAATGAATTATTGATACGGTATGAATGATGAATTAAATAGAAGCGGGGGGAAAATGTTGGCATGTAAAAAGTGGGCACAATCAGCGTCCATTCATTAATGCGGGAAAACTCACGGAACGTGTACAGTGTACGTAGTACCTTCGGTACGTTCCACGACGCGCGACGCCGACGCGGTTCCGAGGTTGGTGTGTGGAGCGACGGGAAGGTTTCCGCGGACGGCACGTTTACGTACGTACCTAGTTAAATAATGAATTCGTATCGCAGAGTGTAGGTCGGAGCACTATCTATATCCGGCACGGTCCGCGCGCAGGAGCTGCAAAGTCACCCCTGACATTAACAATGCACGCGACACGGCACCAGAGACGGCCGTTCCGTGAAAATACTGACACCGGCGCTGGGTCAAGTGGACAAGACACACAGACAATCCTATCTTCTAATAGACGATTAAAATTGTTTTTCTATTAATACTTACTTAAAATAATTAAAACTCAATATAATTACTTTATTACCCTTATTTCGTTGTTAAAAATATTAAAAAACTGGAAACTATAGAGGTCCGTTAAAATAAAACACTCGAGGAACTTGATGCCGCCCGTCAATTAATAAATGCGTTTGTAGTGTCTAGAGTAGATTATTGTAATGGTATATATGCAGGTCTACCAATGAACAAAATGACTCGCCTACAGTCTTCATTAAATGCTGCAGCGAGACTTATTTTCGGAATCTCTAGGTTCAGTCATATCACTCCACTACTTCGGGAATTACACTGGCTACGTTTTTCACAAAGGGTCGAATACAAACTCTGTTGGATTATGTATAAATCACTGTTTGTCACATGTATAAAAAATAACTCTGCTTCAAAAAAAAATATGTAGCGTAAAAAAGTATCAAAAATTACATATACAAAATAAACACTCAAGATCAACCATCATCAGCATCATTCCATGTTCGCTCACTAGTTAGAGCATATGGAGTTCACGAAGAGCCTCCATGCATCTCTGTCGGCTGCCAGCTCCTGTGCGTCCTCCCAAGTCTGGTTCGCGTCCCGTAGTTCTGACATATACTGCCGACGAAAAGTCAGCATTAGACGTCCAGGACATCGAGAACCTGATGGCAAGCGTGATTAAGGCTCTCAGGAGGCATACGCAGTATATGGCCCAGCCAACCGTATCGCCTCCGATTGATGACAGTCGTCACCGGAGTTTGCTGCGTCCGTTCTCTTATTACTTCATTCCTCACAAAGTCAAACCACCGCACACCCAAGATTTTCTGAGACACCTATTCTTAAAACTCGGTATTTTGCTGTTTTGGGCCCTAGTGAGGTGCCACGATTCGCATCCGTAGAGAATATGTGAAGATCAACGATAGCAAATTTTAATCAAAAATACTTTTTTTTTTGTTAATTAATATATTTACATAAATGATATATGTTTTTTTATTCTAATACAAATCTACTTTTATACATCTAGTAAATGTTATAACTATAACTCTCCAAAAAAAAAGAGACTAGCTCTTGTGCTTGGAGAGTGACTTACACTGGTAAAGTTATTTGTTTGTTAGAGTTTATATAATTTCGAATATACGTGCACATGAGAAAAAAAAACTTATACGATATAAAAAGAAAAACAGAAAATAATATTACAGTAATACTAATTAAAATAGAATGCTGTTTTTACACAAGTTCAAAAAATTTCTTTAAATTCACTTTGAATTTATTTATTCATTTTTATTATTCAGTTTTAATAGTTTTTAATTCATTTGGAAGTCTAGTGTAATTTTTGACACCTTTGAAGACAAAGCCATTTTGACCATGACTTGTTTGGAATTTAGGGATTTAAATGTGTGACTTATTCATCTCAAATTCTTTTATTTTTTCTTTTTTGTAAATTTGTAGAGTGGAATTTATTTTATGAAAAGTGTATGAACTTTTAATAATTTATGTAGAATTTCCGTATTGAATGTTAAGGGTTTTTTTTAAATAAGTTTATTCGCTTATTATTTATTTTTATTCGCATGTCCTGTGTTCCTATAATATAATTCGAAATTGGTACTTTAAATCCTTGTGGCAATTGACCTCGAGAACAAGTTTAACAAAATGTATACATATTTGAAAAAAATAAGTTAATTAGACGCATCGGCATCGGTTTTAGCCTAGTAGGTACTATTTTATAACAATGCAACTAGGATTAGTTCCGACTAGACTACGCGGAAACAAAGCCTGAACGCATTCAGTATTTTAGCGGGAGATTTGACGCGAGTTGAAGAAAGGCACCGCAACCGCACGTCTGCTGGCCGATTCCCGATCAGGAATGACAATCCGACTTGTACATAATGTATTGGGGTATATTCTGGCGCTATTCACTATCCGCAGCCCCGGTAATTGGAAAATTCCTAACACGAACATGCAGTCATATTCTTTCACGGCGAGAATTTATTGATGAAATTCTTCCTTTACGTTCGTATCAAAGCATTATAATCACTCGGCTGATGATATTTTATAATACGAGGAGTACGTTTATTTAATGAGCGATTAATTTTCAGCGGGTTGCCTTTTGCCTTACACGACATTCCCTCTTCACTCGCCGCACTTTATAGCTATTATCCTAGCGAGATAATTATAAAATCATAGTTTTTCATTCATTTTTAATAAAAAATGCTCTCTATAGGTGAGTTGGATTTATAAAATAAAGCTTTCACTACAATTTGTGCAGATGTCTAGTTTATTGTAAAATCATAAAATATGGAGTTTTTAAACCATTAGCAAAAATACGTTTAAAATCATTATGTGAATTGTACACACTTAAATTAAAAATTAATACAGACACTGTTGTTTACGATCGTAATTTACATTTATGTAAATTTGAAACGCATCAAATATAACGACCAGGTAATAAATGACAAACAAACGAAATTCTATGACCAAACACGAATGACAAATAACGCGTTTTAATAGGAGAACTGCATCCTCCAATTTCAATGTGAATTGCGCAACTGTTTTTATGCCGACAACAAAGCCGTCGACCTGTGTTGGTAATCAGAAGAAAAATGCGTCTACTATTAGGGATGGCTATTATTACGTCCCGATGCAATTTCAGTATCGAGTTACTGCAGACGGCCACGAGTGAAACAGTGCACCGGCACCCGGGACTGGGCAGGTCGGGCTGGTCAGGTCACCTTACAGAAGGAAAGCTTAATGGTTCCTAATCAGCGGAATCCTTAGCGCGTCGACAATTACGATATGTAATAATACCTTTACTATTGAACTGCAAAGCTAAAATTGGCGTCAATTTGCATACGTAATCAACAGTCACGTACGATAAGTAAAGCGAATACAATTTATACCGAGTAACAATCGCGTACGGATGTGCGGTATTGAAATGAGAAACTGAAAAGATTTCCGTTAGAATGTTTCCCACTGAATAAAGTCGGAAATACTTCGGTGTAACAGATATCCGGCTCGAAGTTATGTTCTTCGCTCGATATGCTTGTAAAGTTTTGACAGAAGATGAACTTTTTATTTGAACACGGGAAACTAAATATCGACTTTATTGAAAAATGATATCTGCGAGGAGTAGGCAACTTGCCAAGCCTAAGCTGAGCTCGGTTCGCTGATATTGTTACAAAGTCAAAACAGCTCATTTAAATGTAATACATACAATGATTGGCACACGCTAAATTAATGGTCCAATAAAAGTTTCAAAAACACTTACAACTCGCGACAGAATATGTATTTGTAATGACAATATTTACGTAATGTATGAAGTCTGCGGGGTGGTCCACCAAATATAATATACGCACATTACATCACGGTCCAGAATCTTCATTAGATGTTAACATACGGAATCCCAATAAGGCAATAATCAAGTCGGGTCTAACGTTATCCAAGTAACATATGCATTTTTGAATTTAATGAATATAACATATTGCCCCAAATCATTTGCAAAACATTTTTCACGATTAAAATTTAGTGAACTTGAAAAAAAAAGATACTGTACGCGGCCAATATAATTCTGGAAAGCGTAATAGTACCCACATGTGGTAAAATCGCAATAAAAATTCCGACCTATGATTGGGTTTTGCAATTAACTCGCGCTTGTATTAAGGAACAGTTATTTTTCCAGTAGTTTGATACGTGACGCTTTTGAAGATAGGCTGTTTATACAGTATGTTTGAATTGCTAGAATCATTGTGAAAACGTTAGTAAACATTGTATAAACTGTGAATAATTAAAAAGAAAATAAAGTTACAACATTCGTAATTATAAATCAAAGCTTACTTTAAATTTTAAGAATCTAAATAATTTTATTGATTGTTTATGTATATTTTATTTATTTATTTAATAAAAATATTTTTTTTTTGCATTTATATGATATAACCAAATATTGAAATTTTGGGACCATTTTCTTTTAGTCAAACGAAAATAACCGCGTTAAGAAATGGGAAACAAGTGGTAGAGAGGGGTTCGAACTTCGGACCCCCTGATCTGGAGTCCACGGCACTACCCACGGGACCACAAACCCTTCTCATTTATATTGTAGGTACATTGAAAAAATCTCAAATGCAAAATTTATAAACCAACATTCTTCTTATGCACCAAGAATACGTCAAACAAGCAAAGCGGTGGGATATAGCAGAATATTTGTACGGATCTTTAACAGTTCATTTGGTTGTTTTTAACAGTGAAATAAAAATTAATAGTTTACAATTTATTTATTGCAAATTGGCGGTCTTATCGCCTTTTTTTAGTAAAGTATTTATTTTACTACAGCGAGTCGGCCGAGTACTGAATAAAAAAAAGCATTTGGATTTCACACTTTTTCGACACGTAATATTTAGTATGGTAAAAATGTTTATTTTATTTCAATAAATTATTAGTCTTCTTAGCAAAGTGGTGCGTGAATATCTAACAAATCGTGGCTAAACGGCCGTCAAATAAATAGCTTGTTTACATTACATGTAATATATTGGCTTTGATTATATACATTGGGCATTTGTGTCACGCCGCTCCGCGTCACGAGTCACGACCCAGACGGGAGGGACACGGGCTTAGGGAAATAAGGTCCGGCGATAATCACGAGCGAAAGGGCAAGATCGGATTCTTATATTGGATAAAGGGTCTCGAAACAAACGTGCCTACCAAAAATAATGCCTAAAAAAATGCAAATTTCAGGGAAAGACCAGTCGGTTAAAACGCGCAGGTTCTTTGAATGTTTAACTGACATTTTTTTTCTTTAAATTAAAAATCGTTAAAAATGTACAGCGTGGTCCCATAAAGGCAATGGAATGCCTGTTCTAGAGACTCGCAGTTCACAAAAATAAAATTGGGGATACAAACCCTCATAATGTGAGTTTTTGCTTTGGTTACTGATGCCATCGATAAAAAGGTAAGGAAAGGAATGTTTTTTTTAATTATTAAAACAAAACACATATTTAAGTTGCGTTTCACGAAATGTAATGGAATATACGTGTATATTTTTACGAACAATAGTTTTACTTAACTATACCTCACTAACTAGAGAAATTAAGACAGTGCTTAAGTAACTAGCACCTATATTGCGAGACACCTATAAGTCAGTGCGACTGAACGAACCATGCTATTTTTTTCTATGATGATTGAAATCCCAGCTTACGGAGGTGTCCAACTGTCTATTATAGCTGACAATAAAATAAAACATTCACCGATATAGATCTAATAACAATTGCCACGGGGAATTATTGCAAAATATAAAAGTTTTTAGTACAAAAATAAAAAAGAGCTGTTAATAAAATTGAATACAGATATTTTGCTAAAAAGCTCACTCATTTCCTAGCAATAGAGGTACAAAAAAAGATATCCTAATAAAGTATTACAGCTCGCCAATTAGCGGAATATTCCCGGTACTACTAATTAATTGATAGTTTTTTGTTTTTATTGTCTAATTAGAAAGGCACAATTGTTGCGCTTATTTTAGTGTCAGCGGTAACGGTTAACGGTTATCCAGCGTTATTAAACTGAAAGCAAAGCTATTTTTTAACAGCGTAAGTGAAAAAATAGCCCACTAAAACAAAAAAAATACTAAAAATTACTTTGCAAATATTATTGCTCTCAATGAAATTCATACGTAACTAATCTAATCAAAGTAATATTTACTTGAAACGTTTAGTGTATCGTGTAAATTTAGCAGACAAAATTCTAAGGTTCGAAATGGCATCTAATAGTCTTCAACCGATAACTTAAGGTTTTAAGAAAGATATACACATGAGTCGAGTTGCGGTCTCACGAAAAAGTTGCGAACTCCGAAATAAAAGAGGTCCGGGATTCGAACCCAGCTCTAAATTTACCCCTCGGATAAATAAAACACAAATATAAAAAAATGTTGTTTCCGAACAAATAGAGATTACAGGAATGTTACGCAAGTCGGGTAGAATAATTATTTTAAAATGTAAAAAATGTTTACGCGGGAAAATGACGCGGAAAATCGTAGGAAAGTATTCTGGGGATTTGTCGTGTAAATACACGCAATTAAACGCGCATATTTTATATTACACATGGTCCGTGGAAAGGCGAAACATGCGTCGGTAAAAAGAGGGAAAACTCGAGAAAGTATTTATTCGGATATTCCATGTAAATCCTTCCGTATGAAGGCAGTTCGGCGGGGGCGTGTTAATATATTCGAGGGATATGTATATATTCAGAGTACATACGCTAGCGGATGCCTCGGAACGTCGGCGTTACAATTGAAACGCATTCATTTGTCTTTCGGGTCTCCGTGGAGAGAAGCCGGCGGCTGAATATTTCATGGCCAAGAATGCAGCATCCGGCAGCCAGGAGAGGAATTTGTCAGGACGTACCATGGGCGAGGAGGTGTATATCGAGCGAAGGAGAGAGATAACGGAAGGATGAAGGAATTGTACATTTTTAGGAATACAGTTCGATAATATTAAAGACCGTATTATTTACTGTTGTGTCTACAAAGTCGGTGAATTTTAATACATTTCGCGGGTAATTGATCGTTAACATATCAGCAACTACAGCGTATGAAATTATGATTGAATAAACAAAGAGAGTATTTCTTTGGCTAAAATTATCTGAAAACTGTCTCGGATGACTGATCGATAGATCGAGCGAAAAAAGTAAAAATTTCGGAACGGCCATCACGGAAGCGATTTTGCGGTTAATTTTAGTTTTTCACGGCGGTTATAAGAATGTGTGCAATTCCAATGAGTTTCGATTTCCCGCGTTGCGGTCATGATTGATACTTTCACATTTTTTCTCCAAAAACTAAAATGAAAATAAACGTTTTCTTTGGATAAGCACGTAGGCACTAAAAGTGGTCTGAATTACGAATCAAATTATCTTCATCCCGTAATAATATCAATTTAACAGTTGGTTTTGAACGTACATAAAACAAGATTCGATTAATTCGAAATGCGGCTTGCGAAAATAATGAATTTAGACTTCATAATGTCGTGGTGAAATTAATGTAAACAATTGCTTTTCTACAAGACTGGTCTGACTGTTCTTAATTATTTATTTATTATTATACGCCCGGCGTTGGTATTCTGAATCTTCTCTACCCCCTAGAGATATTTATTTGACGATTTTTATTTTTTATACGCGTTTACACTTTGCTTCATATCTGGCCACACATATGATTGTATTGAAAACACGCACTGTCCTGGATTCAAACTAAAGATATTAACTCTATTTTCTATGATATATTTTGTTGCCCTTTAATAATAAGAAGTATTTTTTTTTTTTTTTTGGATTTTTTATTTCCTTTTTTAATTACTATAAAATAAAAAGTCCCTTATAATCTTTTACAGAATATTTTCTTTTCTCTTTCTTATATTACAAAAAAATATTATACCTGTCTGTTTACTATAGGAGCAAAAATTCATAAACATTTCTTGGATAACCACGAACAGACCACGCCTTTGTGGGATTTTTGTTTACTATTTTTGCTGTTAATATGTATTTCACTGCTATGTAATTATCCTTTATTTTTTAATACTCTGTTTTACCGCTTATGTATATTGTCAAAAAAAAAACAAAATAATTAAATAAATACATTTTTAAAAAAGGGTTGAAGTGACCAAACCGTATTCGTTTTTTACCATTGTCTTAACAGCTTTATACATCATTTGACGTTTAATCGTCAGTGTGGCTATTATATGAAGCAAACTGTTGTATTAAAAAAATAAAATCCCTAAATTAACTACTCTTTAGGGAGTAGAGAAGATTCAGATGCCACCCCGGAGGGCTTTTACATGACAGGTACAAAATTAAAATTCAAGCGTTTCATGGTATAACAAGACAATTATAGTTGGATAATTTATATAGCGCCATTTAAGTGAAAATCACCTCAAGGGCGCTGTACAATATGCAGGTCGAATAAATATGTATATAATGAGAGAAATTATTATTATATATATTTATTTTTGTAAAGTATAGAATAAAGTATAAAATATATTTTCTACTAGTATTCCCGCATTATTAAATAGTTGCGCATCGCGAGGGGTGGTGTTAAGTGATAATAGATTCGGACAATTCCTCTCTTCTAATAACGTAATGAATGAAACGGGGAGTCATTCGCGTTATTAATGTACCCTCTCGAGCAGTGGCGGTGTTTTCAGTGGATACAGTGAATACTCGTGCCCGGGTACTGGGGGATGATGAATAAGTATTTCCTTTTCGGACTTTTCGGCGCGCGGATCAGCTGAATCGCGAAGTCCTTTCGGGTTATTCAGCAACTCGCTTCAGATTTCAGCCGTAAAAACTCGCTATACAAATTACTATACAAAGCCCGGAAACGTTCATCAGTTTTCTTTTATATCAGTACGTTTTGTACACATTTCTGTTATTAATTAAGGCGAGCGGTGAATCCGAAAACAAGCAACAGGAGCCGAATGTATTTTTTTATATTTTCGCCCGAACGGCGTTGATTATGATTTATACTCTCGAGAGAGTTAAATAACCTAAATACTTACCAAAAGTACACCGCGACACGCGTTTTATACAACCTAAAAGCAAATTATTTCCGCAAACTCGACCATTACACATTTTCATATTCACGAAAATCGTTAAATTCAATACAATGATACTCGTATTTGCATCCCGAGAGACGCGAATTGCAAATATTCAGCTCAAAACACGAGTTAAACAGAATTTGAATAAAACTCTTCATAAAATGAATCTTCTGATTGCGAGCGCATCCTCATCTGTGAGAATACGCGCTTTGAGTGTTTAAATGTTAGAAAAGGATTTGTATAAAGGCGCCGGATCGCCTCCGAAATGTATATTCATCCGAATGCCGATGGAAGAAATGCAACATCAAAATGCAAACGTAATACATACACTCATCGCAAAGAACAGCGGTAAACAATAATTTGTACAGAGCACTTTCGGGAATGTAAATCTCACGCGAATACCTATAAAGAGCGACGTTAATTTTCAGTGAAATATTTAACCATTCGTTATTGGAAAAGCTACGTCAGATTCTCGAATAGAGTCGAGGATATAAGTATACGAAGAGCAATAATATGGATGACGTGGATGTAACGCTAGAAGTGAAACGTCTCTAAGAAGACTTTGGAATAAAGTGAACGCATTAAAGAACATAAGCGGCGAGTTGGAGCTATGCATTCAGAGTTTGCCGAGTTATCACAATCCGAGTTGGATATACTGGCAATGTATAAAGTTACAAATGTCAGCCGGGAGGGGGTGGACGGGTGGAGCGAGTGTTGCTGCACAACACAGTACACACAGCTTGCATAGTCCTGACTGATTACTGATTACAGCGCAGCCGGGATACTGCCGCTCCACTCGCTATGTGCTACGTGTGATGTGTGATGTGCGATGTGTGATGTGTGATGTGCCCTTTACCGACTACGAAACATAAAACACTCGCGAAGTATTTATTAAATCGATTTCATCCCGCGATTTCCTAGGCTGTCTCGGTGAGACGGAAGGCGAACCGATGAAAATATCGTATTAGTGAGAAAAAGCAAACACATACATTTCCCAGACAATACGCACCCCCCGTCTGGAGTGGCGCAAGTCTAAATGCGTCAAGCTGAACAAAACTTTGAAGATTTTGACATCCACAATTGTTTTCAACAGATCAATATCAAACAGTGTACTAATAACAACACTGTAATAAATATTCAATTTAAACAATGATTTATTCAAAAATATATTTATTTTTTGTTAATTTTGATAATAAATAAATATGTTATTTATTTATTCATTCAAAATTAAAGTCGTTTACATATTCACGAACTTATTAAGGCTTTTTAGGCTGTGCCTGAGTTAAGCCATGATAATTAACAATGAAAAATACATAGTAAAATGAATGAAATTATAATAACATGTTATGACTGCCACATTTCGTATTATGGCAGTCTTGACGATTGTAGATAAATATAATGCTGGAGTGCCATTATGAGCTGAGCACTCCGTATGCGATTATAGTGAAATTTTTAGTTATGGCAGTTTGGCACGGTGTACTACATTCCAAATTCTATAAAATGTCACATTTAATTCAAAACATACTTTTTTTTAACTTATGGCACCCTTGACGGGGGGTGCAAATATACGTAATCTAGAAATAATTACAAGCATTACCGACGGTAATAAAAATCGTATTGTTTAGTTTACTTCGCTAGCACGTGTATTTTTGTGGATAATAAATATGACGTCGCGCAGTTTATGGGAGAGGAGTAAGTATCGCCCCCGTCAGCATCCCCGCGGAGCAATAAAGGCGAAATTATGATTCAGTTAATTAAATTTCCGTATGGTGTTTAAGCGAGGTACGGGTACAAGGCACAGAAGGCGCCGAGATCGATCAGCTACAAGACTCCGATATTCGGGAGAACACGGTCGCTGTTACGGCAACTGTGCTCGGCGATATACGATGTAGCGCACACGCGTACACACTGCCTACTACCTACTACCTACTACCTACCGCCCGTAGCCCGCCTCCGCCAGCCGTGGGGATATACGCGAACCGAAAGCAGACTCGCGGATCTCGGATAGAGGGAAGAGGAGTGGAAAAGGCTCCGGAATTCAAAGATCTTTTGAAGCGGGCCGAGATAAACAATGAAGTTGCAGGATGCGCTCGGGATTTCCTGGATGCTGTTTCAGCTATCGGCCGAGAGGCGGAATACAGATGGATTTTTCCGATTACGTGCGCCCGTTACATGTCGAAGGTCAATACGTTATTTTCTCTCAGCCTCGAGTCAAATTATCGCTATATATTTAATAATATGTACGCTCATTTATCAAAATAAATTAGGGGAATCCAATAAAACAGTTGGATTCTAACACGAAACATAAATACTACGGATAGAGGTGTCGGTCACATCCCAAACCTTTGTCGGAATAAATTAGAACAGAAATATTAGTTTGTAACTTGTGACGAAAAATTTATCGGTCGTTTATCTAAAACTGATTGCTACATAAAAAAAAAACTATATTTGTGTGAGGAATGAGGACACCAGAAGTCGGAATATGGTTGTCCCGAGGCCAAAACTTCGTTATACAATTGTATCACTTTGAATGCTCGAAACATCGGAGTCGTAACTGCGTTATCTCACGAATGTCGCCCACGGGTTCACGTGGATACTTTCTGTGGGCGCGGGCCCCTCTCGGTCTGCCCCCCACCGCCAGCGTCACTCGCGGGAATATGTGCCTAAGAACTGACACACTAGAACCCGAAGGTGATATTGCATTCATGAAAACATGGGAGATCGAAGCACTTTTTCCAATCATACACGATATGTTCAGCGAACAGTTCGTACGGAGTAGGATATTATTATGGCAAGTGTATTTTGTAAGATCGTATTGCAGTATGAGTGTGGGTGTACGTGATATGCCTTTGAGATAAACTCGAAGTAAATACAATTAGCGTTGACTGCTATCCATCCATATTTTTTACAGGAATTAACTACCGGCAGACAATATTATAAAAACAATTGTGAAATGTTGACAGCTTAATTCGAAAACAAAGTTTTTTTTCTAAATCATTCACCGTAATCAAACGCAATGGAACCCACGCGGTTGTCATTTTACTACAGAATATTAATAATTCAAAATATGTGTTCGGAATAAATAAATAAAAGTGTTTTTTTTCTTCTAACTTTGCAAAAAGTGACACGATATAAATATGAAATAAAAAACCTAAATATCATTAAAATGAGGTTTAAAAACTCGCATACCTATTTATTTTATTCAACTCACATAAACGCTGGGGGGCTTCTAAAAATAGGGTACTTGGTTCATTCGAATACCCTATATATAAAGTTAAAAGATTTTTTTTTTAAAAGACACACTAGTAAAAATGTTTAAGAACATAAAAACGTGATTCTAAAATACTAATTCTTTTATTATAGAAATAAAAGACGAGCGATACTTTAATCCGCAAATTTGGAATACCCAGTGACCGGTTTCATCGCTTTCGCGATATCTTCGAGACTGGTTTCGAAGATGTCGCGATGCGATGTGACCAGTCTCGAAGATGTCGCGAAAGCGATGAAACCGGTCACTGGATATTCAAGATTTGTGGATTAGAGATCACTCGTCTTTATTTCTATAATAAATTACAATGAACTTCCATCAAGAAGTTTCACTTACAAACTTAAATGTTTTACTCACTCTAAAAACCATAAATAATAATGTGTTTAGAAATAAACAATTTGTATGTAAATTAGAGATATCTAACGATTGTGAAATGGGGCATACCGTCTCCTTCTAGGTTAAGAGCTTCTAACACTTATTCAACAAAAAGTAGAGTAGCGATGTTAATATAATTGACCACAAACCACAATAATCGTTTCACAATGCAATCCGCTCACTTCTCTGTTGAAATAATTGCTTTAATTTAAGGCAGCAGTCACCGCTTCAGATTTGAATACAAACGGAATTACATGCGAGTATATTTTGCGGGAAAACATATTTTATGTGATAAATGAGAATGGTAAATTGGTATCCTTCTGCGTTAGGAAAATTAATTACGATTTGCAATGTTAAATAAAACAAAATAAAGTTATTCTATAAATTGACGAACGTTGAACACTTCTTTGATAAAATTATAATTCTCTGGAATGATTGTATCAGTAATGTCTAATTAATGTAAAACAATGTCTAATAACAAGTAAAATACTGTCCAATAATATTATAGACTTAATTTTTTTTTCTGAATACCTACGAGCTAAGCCAATATCCTGAGCCAGTTGCATCAAAAAAAGTTAAGTTAAATAAAATTTAAAGTTAAATTATTGTTGCGTTTGTGTCAAAATGTGAAAATGAGATGTTTCATTTGACTTTTAAGTGCTAACTCTTTTGTCCATTTTGACGAAAACGCAACAATTATTTAACTTTCAACCTTAAATTTTTTTGATGCAATTGGCCTTAGAGTTAATTATATTTTGTTTTTTTTTGAACAAACAGCATAAATTCCCGAACAGCCCGCAACCCCGCGTGGGTCGTTATTTTTATAACAATTATTTATTAAGTGTTTCATTGATTTAAACATATGGTATACACGTTTAGGTTATTACTTGGAAATCCCGTAACGAGAATACATTTTACAAGTTTTTGGTCAAAAAACAGTTTTTTTTTTATTACTTAATTAACTATAAATATAAATATTTTTATTAATAACATTGTACATACATTTACCATGCCTATGGACTTGCCCCAACTAGCTGGAAAATCCGTGCAAAAAATGCACAAGTATAGTACATTGCGATGTTGCTAAAAATATGTAGGTATGTATTATTACAATGCCTATATTTCGCCAATTTCGTTATATTTTCCTTGGGCCCCCTAAGAACTATAACATCCTCTCTATGAATTGTTGTGTGAAGAATAAAGTTATAATATTTTGTTACAACTTGAAAATAAATAGGAATGTCGTGGGTGTATATTTTGTAAGATTTAAACGACCTCATTTGAGAGTATAATAATTGTGTTGGAGGGAACGTTGTTTCTTTTTTTCATAATCTCAATGCGACGAAAGCATGTTTGTTACAAATTATTACGAATTTACAGGTCGGTTACAAAAGATGATGTTGACAAATAAAATTCTAAAATCTTGTTTACATTGATGATTAAGCTTGCCAAACACAAGGGCCTGACTCTTTTTGGCAAATCGAATCTGCAGCGTATATTTTTTAGTTCATTCACAACTAAGTATTTTTTAAAGATTAAAAAATCTTTAAAAAGTTACTAGTGTTAAACATAAAAAAATACTCGTATATATTTGTGATCATTGTGATCATCAAAATATCGTACCAAACTGTGAAAGGTGTATAAAATTGAATAAATTTAAAAAAAACATAGACTAACATGAAAATAAACAGTTAGGAAGTTTGGTCCTCGATTTTTGCACGTGGAGGATTGATTATGTCAGTCAATAAATAAAGGATAATTCACTAAAGCTGTTATGATTTGGCAAGATACGAACGATATATCTCGATCACTTGCAAATACATATAACTGTAAAAATTACAAAAACCTATTGTTAATAAAAAACCTAATCGATAGCCAAATAAAGCCATCAATAATAATTATCATGGCAATTTTATATGGCACTTTTTTGTGATACATCTTAAGGGCGTCTGAAATTAATCATTTAAAATTGAAATCTATAACCCATTACCATCGCTAAATAAATCTACTTTTTACCGTCCGGTTATAAGCTACACAAACTTCCTTATCAAGGTATACTTTATATATGGTAAAAATATTTTAGAGATATTAATAGCAAAAATTATAATAATACAACTTTGTTTTTAACCACTTTTATATATGTATATTTATATACATACTTTTTACCGTCCGGTTTAGAAGCTACGCAAGCTTCCTTATCAAGGTATACATTGTATACGGTAATTAAAAAGTGGATAAGACAAAGTCTTTTAAAAAAAAAATATAATGAATAACCTCAAAGTGAGTGCTTTAAATACAAATTTGATATTAATAGCATTTAATTATATTTATATACAGATACAAGAATACAAACGTCGCAAACATGCATTAATATATTTCTACTTATTTTAATGTAATAGCTGTGAAAATCCCGAAAGTAAATAAATAAATAATATACAAGACTTGGTCGAAATACGCAATAGAAAACAGGCAAGAAACAAACAAGAGGTGTCGAAATATCAAAACGCTAAACAAAATATTATAATACAACAGGTTAGTAATGTTTCATTGCCGATCAATTAAATTAGAATAATATCGTCATCGCAAATTCCTGTGTCAGCAGACCGCGCAAGGACATAGTGCGTTCATGATACTACTCCCGAAGAGTGTATTGTGTATTATAGAGCATAGATTATAGAGTATCGACCAATTAGCGAGGCGGGTGTCTCGACTCTCGACTCTCGACTCGCGACTTAGCCTCGCCCGCAGGCCTCTTGTCGCGCCGTGGGAAGTGGACTAATTCCAATTACAGCCACGCGATTTTCTTACAATGGGAACGGCTAACTGATAAACTGATATATCAGTCATATCTAACGCAACCGGAATGCGAAACAAAGAAAATACGACTCGTACCTAGATAAATGAAAAACGACATTATAATTTATTTAAGTGGCCACATGGAACATCGCGATACGATAAGGTACACGGGGACCTTGACAATGATAGGCGTACATAGATATTGCAAGTTAGCTTCGAGTATCTAGTATAGTAATTTTCTAAAACAAGAGAGGAGTCAATTAACTACAGATACTTTTTTTTATTTTTTTATATAGGAGTTGCTTTATCTTGCTTATAATATACAAAAGTGGATTTTCTGCAATTAAATTTCTTTAAATTTATCTAAACTGTTGGGATCAGGAGGGATAAACTAATGTGGGCCAATCAGGAACTTCTCAGCGTTTGCTCATGTGGAGAGGAAACCACTTAAAACTCTTCAGGAGAAGCCGGCCTGTTGACAGTTGTCAACCGGCCTTCCGTTCCACTAGAAGAGTGTTCGGCATTTTGTTCCCTACTTTGGTTTATTTGACCAATTGCCTGCACTATATTTATCGTGTATGATACTACCTCTCGTGTCAGTTCTTTATTACCCATCACCAATGGGATGTCGCAAAGATAACTACAGATACTTAGGCGTGTCTTTATTACACACGATATAAATGCATATTCAAATCGACAAATACTATCGCATTCCCGTCTAACATCGAATGAGAAAATTTTCACAGCGAGCGTAAAAACATCGTAAAGAATAGTGTAAATATTTGATGACACAAACATCGCACATCTCGGTAGAGCTGGAATATAAAACTGTTATTGTCATCTGCGCGGTATGTTCAGTTAAGACAGGCGGTTCGGGGAAGCTGTAAGACCTCGTATCGAGAGTAAGCCCGAGACCATACCTAATTACGACGACAGATCCCCCTGTAGGAGAGATTGCGCTACGTGATCTTGCACCGGAGGATCTCGGCGATTCCGTCTTAATCTTACTTAAGTTGGGCCGGTAGGAAATACGGAATACCGACCACTACAATGTTCTAGCGAGAGTATAAACATTTACATTGACTTTGCGCGCCTAGCCGCCCGCCGCCCGCCGCCGCGCGCCGATCACATCGCGCTTCTCAAAAAATGTAAGGCAGAAATAATGAAATACCAAGTAAACGAATCCAATTCAGCATTCGTTACTTGCGGAGTAAACGATGTTATTCTCGAACGAAGAACACGAGTCGAGGTACACGGGAATTTAGTATAGATTACAAAATAACTAAAGATTTATTTCGGGATTTATTTATGATATGAAAGCAGGTGAAGATTTAAAGCGCGCTTCGGAATACATATTACACGAAATGCGGGCTGAAGTAGAAAACTAATTTATTGTTAAACGATTCCCTCGGTAACTAAGTTTCACCGCGTAATATATGCGCGAGACCCAAAATCATTTATTATAACGACGCGATGCGAGTACCGTGTTAAGAAACGGGTCAATAATACTAAATAAAAAGTCAGTAACATACACAATAGGATATATATTTCAACATACGAAGGCTTTTATTCGGGATAAGTAGGAAAATAGTGCATTTTTCGTGGAAAAGGAACATCGGAGTAGACGGGACTAATTGAAACCGGCAGAGGTGATCCCGGCATTTGGCAAATCCGCGACAAAGCCGCGCTAGTCACGGGGTGTATTGTGCGGAGGAGAATAGATTGTACTCGACTGCGCTGTATGTACCATCTCCAAAAAAATAATTATTTGTAACTTTACACGGTACGTTTCAAGATTAAGTCACTTGGTGAGGCAAAACATCATTGATTTCGGATAATTAACCCCTTTGTGGCTACGGTGTCACATAATAGGTCTAGATACACAAGACTTGATATTCCTATCTTATTATTTTTAATAATGAAGTCGTATTTTGCTACAACAGGCCTAAATTATATGATTGTTTTTTACAGATTGGGAAAAATTGTGTTTTTAAATACCTGTATTTAAAAAAGATCTTATATTTTGCTTAGTGTAACACGACGTTAGTTTCTTTTCCAGTGGGACTTTTTAACACAATCTTTTAAAGTCAATAACAGAAAACAATAAAAATACGTCTGGGAAGAAACATACCATTAATTAAATATTTTTGGAAGGGTCTGTAACGAACGACGACAGAGAAACATATTTTTTATCATAAACCGAAACATGCAAACTTTCAGTGAAACGAATTTGAATAAGCAAAAACACAAACAAAGTGTCGTATTTTAAATCAAAGTGATACGGGTGGTATGTGTGTATTCCAAAGAGTTACTCGCACAAAAACCATTAAAAAGACGGATGGGATGATAAAAAACAAATTTCACACGGAACTAACGCGGTAATATTTTATGCCAAGGTGAACGTTCCTCACAAGTTCGCTTGATGAATGAGAAGGGTTATGGGGGGACATTCAACATAGGGTACGAGTCTTGCACTGTTTGTTGTGTTCGATCGAGCTGCATTGGCCATACGACGCGACGAGTGGGAACAAAATGTTACCGAAGCGAAGCACGCTGCACGTGAATATATAATACGAATAATGAATACTGACAGCATAACACAACAAGGCAAGGCAGACGCATAATTTAATGATCTGTACATGTATATCGGTATATGTACGAGTATGCTATATGAGCCTACAAATAACCGACCACCTTTCATCATGAAATGAATCGAAGGATGCAAATATTTGAAATAAAATTATGTTATCCGAGTTGAGTACGTGTTATTGTTTGAGCAGCGAGAGTTGTGTTGATTCGATGTAAGCTTTATATCAGCATGGTGTTACAGGAAACGGGAGACCAGCTATCGTCGGCAGCGAGCCGAGGCCGTAATCCGCAGGATGTGTGGTCAGAAGATAGCGAGAGATCGAGGCATTTGCGGACATAAATGTAATATTATTTATATATTGTTTCCTCAAAACACGATAGTGACATTTTATTCAATTATCCAGTTAGTTTTATTTCGAGTGTTTCGACGCAACGATTTAACAGTGTCTGATAACTACACTTTGTTGAATGTATTATGATTGATGTAGAAGTGCAGGCGTTAATTTTGTATGAAACATTAAGTAAATGAAATATTGTAATGCAATTTGGGCAAAAAAATATTCCTTTCCTCTCTAAACATAGTACCCAAAACCAATACGTAAAAGGTATATTTACTTTTTGATGTTTTTAGTGATCTTTGATTTTAGCCTTTTTTTCATAACAAAATTAATAGATTGATCGAATATGTTTATTTTATCGTTCTTGTGATTGTAATAAAAACTAAAATCGAATAAAACATACCGATAAAAATTCAAATTTCAGACGCCGAAGCTTCCAAGTTTCGTCAGGAATTAATTATTTTCTTGATCTATCACCGGTTCATCATCATTATACCCCTGTCCACACCTGATGGTACATAGGGCACTGCATCGTCACACCAAATGCAGCGTGTATCGATCAGAATTAGAAGAATACTTCACCACTTTTCTAATCAATATTTTATGTCGACCCTTTCCAGGAATCGAACCCATGGCCTCAAGTATGGAAGACGAACGCGCAAAGCACTCGTCCGGGATTATCACACACAGAACACTCATAACAGTATTCTTAATCCGCCTGGACGCAGAGAGGAACACTGGTTAGACACCGAATACTTTATTGTACACACAGATAATCGGGAAAGTATATGGTATGCAAAAAGAGTTGGTAAAAGAATAAAGTAAATATTGCATTATTAGCGATTACACATACGCAACGCCATGTAAACAGTCCACAAGTTTCTAATGTCAGAGTAAATATTTTGCGAGGTGCGAAACTCTTTTGCGGTGATAATATATGATATTGTGTTTCAACAACAAATAACACTAGCACTGCCCGCAGAGCCAAACAGAGGTGCTATGTTTAATTATTTGATCGAACGTTGTATAAGGTCACATAAGTGAAAGTATTCAATGACTTCGTCCCAACGAGCCTTTCCACAGATCCATCAAACACATTATAAAATAAGTAATACCAAACATATATTGTATCACGTCAAAATTTTAAAATCTGAATTATTGTACTGATTTAAAAAAAAACAAACGTTTTTATGTTCATAGTTTTGACATCAAGGGGATTGACAAAAGGGATTGAATTCGAAATAAAGAGTTGAAGGAACAAATTGATGTTATTTTTAACTCTGGTGTGACTTTTATGATGTCACAGGAGTCTAAATGAAATGCAAGAACGAGGAAGTTCAGTGCAACGGGAAATAAGAAATAAAAATGATTTTAACAATGTTTGAGTATGTCCAAATGCTTGCAGCCTGCTTACTCAAACATTGTTGAATTAACTACCTGGTAAAAGAAGAAGTGTAAAAATTGGAAAATTGTTTTCAGGCGTTGCCTAGTAGGTGATTTGGTACGGGGAAAGTCATTTCACGTGCCCACTTAAACTATGTACACTGTACACGGGCTTATTTATTTCATGTTATTGCCTCTCGGTTAACGTTATTATACTTTACGTCTCTTAAGACCGTCTTTCTTTCCTAAGTGGATATTATCGGCCCTCTTCTATAATAATAAGTCATGTATCGAATGCTACTTTTATTCGTTTACGCAGTTATAGAAAAATTAAACAACGTTTTGAGTATGTTCGAATGTTTGCAGACAGGCTGGATTTACCTTCTAATGAGTTATTCAGATCCAAACCTTTTGCAACAGAGAGGAAATTTGAAATTTCAGGCGTTGCTTGATAAGAGGTTTCAGCTCTTTTACTTCACAAAAGTCAACAGATGGAAGAGTTGAAGAAATGTGGATGTTCAAACATGGGCAGAATAGTGAATGTTACAGTGTGTAAAGTGGCCACTTAAAACAGCCAATGACAGGTCATAAGCCCTGTAAATGCCTAGGCTTCCATATTCTCTTCTCAAAAATGTTTTGCTTCTCTGTTGAAACAAATTTAAATAAAAATTATTTCTTTCGCGAGGTAAATATTACATTTATTTGTTTGGCGAAGTTACTCGAAAATGTATAAAAAGAAATTAATAAAAATGATTATGATGAAAATAAACTACTTTGAACGACGTCACAAGTTCTCAGAAATCAACCAATAACAGAGTGTTGTGATACATCTCCGGTTACCGGGAAGCCTACCCACCAATTAGAACAACTCATCGTAGAGACCTTGTGACGACGACGAAAACTTTAAAACATCATAGCGCTTATAATGCGATGCATATTTTTTTTTTTTTTGCTTAGTTTGAGTCTATAAACAAACAAAAAAAAAACACTGAACTTTGAATATCTCTCTCATTTTTAAATAAACTAAATTACTAATACTAAGGCTTTTTTATAAATTATGAAAAATAGATTATTAAACGGTACAAATATATATTAAAGTTTTATTTTAAAATACCGGCAATTCAAAATATCTCGTCTTCTGTTTAATGTAACGAGACTTTATGGCACCGTTTGCAGAGGGATTTTTAGCAGTCTTTTATGTGTTATCTCTCTATCAATCTAGCTCCGCTAATTATATTATTATAAAGTAATAGATAATAAATTTAAGTAAGGCTCTAGAATTGTTCCAGAAAGATTTAGTAGACTGATATCGAGTCAAATGCGATTATTGTTGTAAACTCGCGGGAATTGTATCGTTCACAAACTGATAGTTCACTACATACCAACAAAAGACTAGGCTAAATAAGTCGCTATATCTTCAGAGTGAGCTATCACCCAAAAAACATCATATTTATTACAAGACTGGGTATCTAATAATAATACCATAAATACAAAAGAATGCGAACTAAATACGTCTACGCAATAATGAAATGAAATGTTGATAGTATTTTATCATTTGTCCCAGCGGACGCAGTCACGGGTTATTTATCGCCCGAATAAAGTCGGGAGGATCGTAATAATTTTGGGGACTCTTAAAATAATACCGGTATAAAACAGTGACGAGGAGTGGGTATTACATCACTTGGCTGGGAATGTCCGACATTTCGCGGGAACATCTGGATTCCACCTTCGGCCGCCTCGCTTCACCTGCTTGCCGTGAGCGCTTGGCCGCCGGCCAGCGTCCGCTAAATCGGGACCGGACCACCTTCTTCCGCGCTGTTCCCAGTTCCCTGCCCCTGTCCCCGTCCTCTAGTCTCCTGTCCACGCTCCCACAGGTATCGGCTATTGTACACTCATTTAGCGGACTCTCGTGTCACTCCAGGGGCGTACGCGCACAATATTTAGTAAAAAAACATACCTCTTTCCTTCGAATTTTCTGTGCAAGAAAACATTTAGCTTTAATTGGTGCTAAAAAAGGAGTTTCTGATGAAACCTAAAAACTTCTTCAAACTAAAAATATGCATTGTTTACCCTTTGAGACCGTATGTATGTTCAAACGAACACTAACTTTGCGATTCTATTTATCCTATAATAAATTAAATAATAATGTCGGGTTTTTGTTTTCTAATTGCTGGAAATCTTCTCTATGGCGTTATAGGAAGTTATGAAAAAATGTACCACAACACCTAGACTAATTGAGAAAAATTCTTTCTAAGATTTTCTTCTTGCAACTGGCGGGAATCGAACCCGTGACGCTAGTTTCGCAGTTAGCTGTCTTACCAACTACGCCACGGCGCCTGTCAATTAATATGTATTTTGTTGCCTAAAGGAGTATTCTTACGATGCCACAAGCTATTACATTCATTTTAAAAAGTAATTTACTAGAATTTTACAGTAAAATACAATGTTCTTTCAATCGAACATTCGGTCTCAAATATAACTTTTTTGCTAGTGTGACTGATTGTTCATGTTTTATTATCATTTAAAACTCTAATTTTTGCAGGAATTATAGTAAATATTTTATTTATTTTATTCGTGAATGATGAAAATAATGATATTATATGTGTTTTAACAATTTACAGATGAATACAAGTCGAAATGTCGAAATCGCTCTACGATTAGAAGGCGACATTTCAGACATTGAGCTGGAGGAGGAATACGAAATTAATTAAATACTGGATCTCTGGAGTCACAAGCCCTGTAAATGCCTAGACATCCATATTCCCTTCTGGAAAATGTTTTCCCTCTCTAACAGAGACAGCAACCAATGCAGATCTAAATACCTCCCTAGGGAGGAAATCCAGCCTGTCAACAAGCATTGGAACATACTCAAAACATTGTTAATATGTTTGAATTTATGCATGTTTTCATAATAACCGTTTTTTAAATCAATATTTTTTTATATTTTTTTTTATTTGAAAATTTAATGGATTTAGTATGTATTTGCATTTGGTATTTATTTTCCATACTGATAAAAAAAATACTCTCTGAGACCTAATGTATGTTCAAACGAACATTACAATAGCTTCTAAACTATTAGGAATAAAATAAAAAAATACACCAAAAATTTTCAAATAATTTTCTTATTTGTTATCAAGCATCAAATGTTTTTTAAAAATGCCAGATTTAATTCAGGTTTCAAATGGTTACATTTACAAAGGTTTTAAAATATTTAAAAAAACCATCAGTGTTGTGATAATAGTAACATTCACAAGGGTTTTAAATGAACGTTTAAGAAACTAAAAATCTTCTGAAATGCAAGATGAACGATTTCGTATTAATTCGTAGTCATAACATAAATAATGCAATTCATATATATATAGGACAAGAATATTTGTTTGCTTTGTTTATCCTTCATAATTTAATTCGAGGGCGTTGTAGAAATAATTATTAATCTTGAAACACGAACATTATATAGCCTTGTATTGTATTTTTGTTAGTAAATGAACACTCATTAATATTGATGATTTAAGATACAGTCGTTGGTTGGATTGTGGGAGTCGCGCGCCCCTGCACTACAGCTACAGCTCGGGAGTCAAATGTCAAAACCTAGTAAGTGTTTTACAGAAAAATGTTCAGAGGCCAAAAAAATATTCAAGCGTGGCCTACATCTTTCCAAAAACAATTCGTATTTTTGAAATGTTGCATATCTTGTTAATATCATATCTGGATGCACGGACTGAATACTTTGATCCAGAATCGCCCAGAGGGTAATTTTTATAAGGATTATTCAGATTTTTTTCAATGTAAATATTTTTTGAAATTATGGATATATTTAAATAGCTTATTTTTTTATAATACTTATTTTTTATTTAAAAACATTTATGTTTTAATATTAGCAATTTTTGTTTTTTTATATCTATCGTATTCTTGGCCCTTCTTGAAACTTAAAATAAAATGTATGCCCCCCCACACCAGGCCTCGCCTTCGTGGGATTTATTTGTTTGTTTATGTAGTAGTGTATTTTGTATTTGTAACATATGTATTATGGTTATTGTAAAATGCAGAAATAAAAAAAAAATTAATTGCGATAAAAATACATTTCGCGTATTTCTTTATCTTATAATGTAGCATGTGTTCATATATGCCTTAAAAATTAACAAATATTATTTTCTTATCATCATTTTCCTATCAGCCAATGACAAATCATAAGCACCGTAAATGCCTAGACTTCAATATTTCCCTTTCGAAAACATTCTCGGTCTCAATAGCAAGTTGTCATTTTCTAAATTTTGTCTCTTACTAGGTTTTGAAATTTCACGGGCGAGCCACACGCTACACTACCTGAACACCGAGCAGTGACCGTGCCATCGATACAGGAATAACGCAGTCGTGGAATGGGAGCATATTGGAAAGGGAGAATGCGCGTTCCGAGGAATGAATACCGAGATTACAATGAGCGTCTCTTTTCTTTCTATCTTGAAAATGTTTTGACAACAACTCGTCTCGAAGGAGTTTCTCGTTTTCAAAGTATCAACGTAACAATCTTCATTGAGGTCGCTGCGCAAAAAAATACAAAAAATGTATGTCGCAGTACATTGAGATAGGTTACGGTGATCGAGAGTGACGTATACATACGGATGTTGTGGTTAGATTGATATATTGTGAGACTGTTATTATTATTAGAGAAAATCACCTCAAGGGCGCTGTACAGTAAATAAATATTCTAGCACATCTCGCAGCTACGGAGCGCATGGACTATTGGGATTCCAGTTCCTCATTTAAAATTATTATCTATTTACATAATAATAGGTAGGAGCTAAATTACAGCGCGTCTTGCAGCCACAGAGCGCACGGACGATAAGAAATCTGTTGAAATAGTGACTTCGATTTTCGGTTCGGACAGCCAAAACATGATAAAAGTTAAAATCTTACATCACTTCCTTAATCCACGTGCGCTCCCTGGGTGTAATATATCGAGGCGCTACTGACAGAATGCATTCAGTCATTAAAACAGGTTCGAGGATAATCGCATTTAAAGCTTTTTTATTCTTTCAACCCATTATTTCTCCCACAATATTAAAAAAAAAAAAGTTTTAAAAGAGTAATCTTTATTCTAGGCATAAGGTAAAATTAGATATCGACATCCTGCACCTATTTTTAATAATATTTTAAATATATGATGACAGTTGACTTTGTGCATACTGTCAGAATAGCCTCGATATGTTAAAAATATTTTTAAATATAGGTGTAAGATGTTGATTTCAAATTCTATGCTATTTATGCCTAGAAACAAGATTACTGTTTTAAAGCTTTAAAAAAAATTAAATCAAAAGAAAATTGTGGGAGAAATGATGCGTTGAAAGAATAAAAAAGCTTTAAATGCGATTATCCCCAACTTGTTTTAATGACTTAATGCATTCTGTCAGTATGATATCGACGAAATCTCTACAGGCCTCTGTGTCTGCGGGTAATCCTCCCAAAGAGGCGACGGACTGTCCGTGGACGTTCAGAACCGCGAGAATCTGATGCCTTGTAAAGTAGGCAAGCGTGGTTAGGGCTCTCGGGAGGCATCCGTAATATCTAGCCCAGCCAGCTGTATCGCCTCCGCTCGATGACGGTGGTCGCCGGAGGTCCGAGTTCAAACCACCACCCAGTATTATTCTGTGGCACCGATTCTCAAAACTCGACAGTTCGCTGTTTTGAGCCCAGCGAGATGCCACGATTTGCATCCGCGGGGAAAAATATGGGCTGTGCAGGCACATTTAGGTTTTACCGAATAAATCGATAAAATATTTTAATACTTTCGGGATAGCTACACAACATAGTAAAAACATATCCTTATCCATAATTTTAAAGAAATCGACATTTCCGTTTTTATGACAATAAGCCTCAGTTCATATTATTCAAAAACAAAATTAGAAAAATAAAATAAGTGCATGCAAGTACCGTATAATCACACGTAAAAGTTGGCATATCTCGTCCGCCTATCGCGGGTCGTGAGTCACACTTTTCATGCGGTGGGGGGTTAGTGGGGGCATCACAACACCATCACAATGTATGTAGTGTACTGCAGTCTCTTTATCTCAATATTGTTGTACACACTTGCACGTGCCGATGCTACACAGTAAATACTAGTGCCGTACCGACATATGTATTATGTAGTGACGGCGCTTTCGAGGCGGCTGCGGCTGAAGCGAGCGGGATAGATAAGGGGTACGTTGAGAGAATTTAAGCGACAAAAATAAAGTACGGATCTTTTACTTTTCGACATACAAATGCAGAGAGCTGTGATCAATCTGATAGTGATGCGCTGCCAGGAAAAACCAGCTAAATTCTATTGCATTTACTGCATAAAATTTTGTTTATCATTTCGGTTAAACGCGGTCTATGCCTATTCGCACCTCGATCGTAAAACGTACGAGCAAATACTGTGTAGTTTAGAGGTACGAGGGTTTGAAGATTTCACTTGGCTTCAAAAACTGTGTTTTTTAAATGTTCTTTTATATTTTTATGCGTTATGTTTTGATTTAAACTTGATTGCCTTTAACACTTGCTAGCTTGTGACAAATGTGATGGTTTTGCATTTAAACCACAAATATACTCGTAAGAAATTAGCATTTACTTTTGTTTTACACTCACGTTCCGTATTATAGTCTGAATCTACACAGCCACATAATGTTTCATCAAAACAAATTGCCAACATCAGCCTCTCCGCATCGAGAGGTGCACAGGGCATCGGTGATAAGTCTCACGCTTCAGGCGCCCAGACAAGGAACAATGAAATATTGCCGTTCAAATAACATTTTAAATCAACCTTACATTTCATGTCCACCCTCCTAGGAATTGAACCCGGGACCTCATGAATGGAATACGAATACGCCAATCACTACACAACGAGGCGAACTTATCTCCACTCGATTTTATTATTCGAGGTTTTTACCATCGAGTCGAAAGCACTCGTCCAGGGTTCTGGTTCTATTCCACACGCAAAACTGTATTCTTAATCCGCTAGGGAACAGATAATTTTAATATAAAATCTAAAGATATTGCTGGAATGTTCTGTGTGAGATCACAATTCATTGTTTATCGTAATTGTTCCGAAAATACTTTCTTCACAAAAATGCCCCGTGGCTCGTTATGTACTTAAATAAAGCGATAGTGAATCGATGAAGCGGTTCCATTACACGATAAAATTGCAAAAACTCGGGAAGAATAATCGAGTAAATATTATTACCAACCACGCAAGTATCTAAACAAGATGTTTTAACATATTTGTACGCTCGTTCTTCGCAATACGTATGTAGATGTAGATGCTAGTCCGACAGTGAATATCCTTTATAAAGTTGTTGCTCATATAAATCAGTTCTCGGGGCTTTGTTTGTTCGTTGCTAAAGTGGGCAGAGGGAGAAAAAGAGCTCATAAGAAATTCTCGGACGATACGATTATAAAATCCCGCACATTTGTCAGGATTGAGTCAACTGCAATAAAAGTTTTGCGGAAGCCGGAGAGAATTATTGTCGGGACGAAGAGAACTAAGTGGGTCAAGAATAAAGTGCACGAGAATAAAATTACGTATAATTTTAAAGTGTGGCGGATATTTTTGCACACTCGCGGTGTGATGATGCGTAACCTTGAAAGCCATCTAAGTTCGTAGCTTGTTACTGCTATTCCTGACTTCTTTGTGATGGAACATGTATTTTAGGCTATAGGCAGCGTCGATGCTTTGTATTATTGCTGGTGTAATATGCATATGTACACAAAGAGAACCAGTCCGGTAAAAAAACAAAACCCTTGAAAAGTGGTTCGGTCTTGAGTAGGTATTGTTAAGCGTGTTGTTTTGGGTCAGCAAAAATGTTGCTAGATGAATTAGTAGTAAAATAACTAAAAAGAAAACAGTAAGTGAAGCATTGCCACAGAAAATAATAATATATACCACTCAATACAACAAAAAAAACTCTAAAGATGAGCAATGACTATTCGCAAATCGGTATAACGCTTTAAATATCTAAACAATAAACCGTAAAAGCGTATAATTTGTCCTTCAGTCTGTGATAGCAAAGATAATGTAATATGTTGTTATATATGATAACCTTATTTATTTATTTATTTATTATGGATAACTTATAAAGCGCCATTTTCGCAATAAAATACCTCAAGGGCGCTTTACATAGTGATTCTATAGTTAAGTTAATTTAATTGAAGCTTTTAAATTTGTAATTTAATAAAAATAATTTATTTTGTTGTCACGTGCTACGGATTTATTCAACCTTAATGTACTTCACCGTAACTTGCGTACAAATGCAGTCTTTGCTGTAGGAAATTTGTGCTATAATTTTCGAACCATTACGAGTAACTATTTTATATTAATGTTTTTGTATATATTTCTTGATACAATAAATTTTTTTTTTTAAATGTTTTTTGTCAAACAACGCGTAAAATGTACGCAGTTAATTTTGTTTGCTGAATTTTAAAAAAGGTATAGTTTGTCAAATTTAAAAAAATAAAGATATTTAAAAATCATTTAAATTGTATAAAATATATTAAAAAATAATTTAAATTGTATAAAATATATTATTTATACTGAATTTTATTTATTTAGGGAAAAAATAACAGTTTTCACATATAATTCATGTAGAGGATGGTCCATTGGAACTTAAATTGTAAGAACAGTCAATCATTAATCACATTATTATCATTAATCATTATTACTTAGTAATAAAATAAATTAAAAAATGTAATTAATTCAAAAACTGCAATATAATATGTAAATATGTAATATAAAGTAATTAAATAATAATAAAGTAAATGAAAGTAAAAAAATAAAATATAATAAATAAAAAGAAAATATACGTACATACAATAAGTAAGTACATTTATAGTACATAATTGAAATTTAAAAAATGAAAATAAATAAATAAAACCTTATAGTTAATTAATTTAAACAAAAATATCAATAAATTACTTGGTTAGGTTTTATTAGTTTGTTTATTGACCAATGAGCGTTTTCGCCAAAGTTCGCATCTTTGAGACCGGTAAGTACATTTTTAAGTAATATAAAATTATTTGTATATTTATTCTACTACCACTACTACCACTACACCATTTCCCCGTAGGGGTAGGCAGAGATAAAGGACCGCCACTCACGTCTATCTTAGCATACATTTCTAGCTTCTTCCACTTTCATACATCTTCTTATACAAGCCCTTCGGTTCTGCTTGCTTTTGACATGACCAGACTTAAGATTTTGGTTTATCTGATCATGCCACGTCTTCCTTGGTCGTCCTCGTCTCACGTTACCGTTCATTTTCGCCATATATACTTGTTATAGCATTCTTTCGTCGTAGTTAACAATCTACCAGTCTTAAAGATGCCTACTTAAACGAGAGAGCTGGTTGGTCAATTAACGAAATATTAAAACTTAACCCAGATATTTTATTAATATTTTTGTCAAAATCATAATAATAATGATTGTTTAAAATATTATTAATGTTTCATAAATTTATTTCACGACAAAACAACATCGTTAATAATTTAAATTAGAAATAAAACTTAAAAGTAAATCAAGAACATTAATGACACTTTGAATAAAAATAATAATAAAATAGATGCAAAATAAAAGTGTTCGCGTAACAAATAAACCACGCGTTCGTGATTGTATTGCGTGCTTGAAATATCAAATTATTTGCATACAATTATTATTTTTATTTATAAACAATAACTCTTCGTTTACCACATCGTATAATGTTAAAAAAATAAGGAGTATATAGAAGGTTACCTATTTCTAGGTCGAATTCGAAATGAGCGTAGAATGGCGAACTATCGAATTACAGCACCACCGGGCGAGGCTTACCCGCTGCTGCCCGTTGCCCGTTGCCCGGAGGAAGATAATGAGAGATACAGAAACGATAACGTAATTTTCTTCAAAACTGATCCAATCAAATGTTGCGGCTTCATCGTCGATTTTCCGACTTGTGTTTTACACGAGGAAAATCGAATAAGTGTAGAAAATGGGATATCGGTTTCAAATAGGTAATAACAAAACAGAGAATTATTTTTGTTATTTTTCCAAAAATGTTTTCACGTTGGATCTTGGGAAGGGTTGTAAAATAAAATCCACTTTCGTAACCTTAACCAATGAAACGACCTTTTTTTTCAAATGTAAAATTAAGTTTAGTTAGTTCTATATACAAATGAAATAATTTATCAAAAATTATCTTAGATTTTCTTCAAAAGCAAAACATAAGCTCCTTATTCCAATAGTAAAACTGAGTGAATGAAAAGATTATCATCATTTCTTAAACACACAGTACATACAATATAAAATATTAGAGATAATAGAGCTTAAAGCTAGGGTTTCCTAGGACAGCGGTGCCCGTATTTTAACGGCCGTAGTGAACGGTGATGCAGTGGACAGCCATCGTAAAGGTGATTAGAGAGTGGTTTCCTAGGAAAACGGTGTTAAATGGTGTTGATAACACCGTTTTCCTAGAAAACCATACTCTAGTCACCTTTGCGACGGCTGTCCACTGCATCACCGTTCACTACGGCCGTTAAAATACGGGCACCGCTGTCCTAGGAAACCCTAGCTTAACAGAGTTAATAGAATGAGAAAGTTCAGTGTTTTTTTATTTATTTGTTAATAGACTATTAAACTAAACCAAAAACATTTTTTATTTATGTCATCATCATCAGTGGCGCTACAGCCCACAACGGGCTGTAGCGCCACTGATGATGACCTTGATGACCTTCTTCAGAATTTGTCTCCATTTGTCCCTGAACCTTGCGGCTCTTCTCCAGTTCGTCAGGCCAATTGCTCTCGTGTCACTTTCCTAGTCATCTTAATTTTGGTCTGCCTTTGCTTCGTCTGCCTTCCGGATAGGTATAAAGAATATTTTTTGGGGTACGGTTTTTATTCATTCTGTGCAGATGGCCCAACCATTGTTATCTTCTTATTTTGATGAATTGTGCAATGTTGGGTTCGCCATACAGTGCCTCTTATTCATGATTAAACCGTCTTCTCCACTCTCCGTTTTGTTTGACAGCACCAAATATATTTCCTTTAATATTTTTCTTTCGAATATTAATACCATATTTTCATTTCTTTTGGTCATAACCCAGCATTCAGCACCATATGCAATGACCGATAATATTCTCCCAATACCTTAAAATCAAGAATACTTAAAAATCCGAAGAATTCCGATCGCCAACAAACTTCTAACGAAATATGAAATTTGTAGCGGGCCGACCACGAGTCGTAAGTTCATGAGTCGTGGAATCGGGTTGTGGCCCCGTGGCTAGTGTATCGGACTCACGGGTCAAGGGTCCGTGGTTCGAATCCCACTCTACCCCAACTTGATTACCATTTTCTAATAGTGGTTTATTTACAACTCGTTGAAAATGGCCCTCAAAATGAAATATTTGGGTAGAACGCAAATATTTCTTTAAAAAAAAAGTCTTGCCATCTTTTGTAGTTTTTTTAGTTGGTGAAACTACGTATTTATCGGATTCTCAATCTTAGTGCTAAAAGATTATTAAATTATCTTATTAATATAATATAATAGCTTTTCAATACGATCATAAAAACCTATGATTAAATGAAAGGTCGTAGCGTCGAAATCGATGATTGTCTTACAGATGTGAATGAGGTCACAAGTTTAAAAAAATACAATTATAACGATGGTTTCTTGCATAACGGCAGTCCCTCGTCGTGATTAATATATCTTAGTAAAATGCAACCTCTTTGCCAGATCTCTCGGAGCGGGATACAAAAAGGTCACTGAGGCGGTTTATGCAAAATCTATGGAAGAATGGAATAAAAAAATGTGTGAGTCATTCCACCGAGATCTGCGAATATCTGTTAGTGCCGTATTCACGACTACAGCGAGCTTGAACAAGAATCCGTCAAAATAAAATACACGATTCATTTTTTATTCCACAAATAAAAAATATTATTTATCTCCTTGACCTTTCGCATACCACCGAAGCTAACCGTGTTGTAAATGTTTAATCACTTCGGCTAAATACCACCTCATAACGGTTCTGAGTTTTGCCAGTTAGTTTCAAGTAAGTTAAATTTTGTTCTTATTGCATACGAACTATATAGATGAAAATAGTGAAAAAAACCATTCAATTTATCGAAAATTATTTTTACATCGTTTTCAATCTTTCATCATATTTGATTTACGAATGGAAATGTTTGCAGTTATTTAATTACATAATTCTTCAATTACAAATTTGGCGAGTAATTGATTGGTCCAAATTCAGTATAAAAATGATTTTAAAAAATTTGCGGTCTAAATCAATATTTAAAAATAGCAATTTATCTTCATACACTTGTTATTGTTTTAAAGGGGTTAAGGTTTGTAAGTTTTTCTTTAAAAATTGTTTACATTATCATATTCATAAATTTACTGTAAAATAGCAACCATTTTGGGTGTAGGCTAAAATAAACAAAGGCTTAAAATACTTCAAGTCTGTTAGTGAAAATTCTTGGTGGAAGTTTATTGTAATTTACTACAAAAAAAATTTATTGAAATAAGTTTTTTTCTAAATTCTAAATCATTTAAAAATTCCTATCCTAACTTTGAATGGGGAAATTCTTTGTCATTTTATATTATTTTTACTTTTTGTACAAACTTATGATTCTCTTTTATTTACGAATTTCGAAAACATACCGTCAAAAGTAAAATGTTACATTTCCATCAGAGAAAATTGACGCTACACTCCAATGCACCTGCTACATTTTCCATTCAAATTTTTCTATACATCGGAAAGCGTTATGTTGTCGTATTTAGATAGTAAAGCTGTAGAGTAATTTTATGCAGTTTTCTACTGGGCACGTTTATAACATAACTGCGTTACTTGTGTTAGATATAATAATTTACGGGACGTTATTATTGATTATTAATTACCTGGTATAAGAAGAAGTATAAAAATTGGAAAATTGTTTTCAGGCGTTGCCTAGTAGGTGATTTGGTTCAGCCGGATGAATCTCACCCACACAATAAAGGTTTCAGCACCTTCACTTCACAAAAGACAACAGATGGAAGAGTTAAGGAAATGTGGATGTTCAAACATGGGCAGAATGGTGAATGTTACACAGTGGCCACTTAAACCAGCCAATGATAGGTCATAAGCCCTGTAAATGCCTAGACTTCCATATTCCCTTCTCAATAATGTTTTCTCTCTCTGTTGAAATAAATTTAAAAGAGGATTTGAAAGGTCTAATTTCATCATATTGACCTTTGCACACATATTTGTCATAAATTAATAACGATTCGCGAGTATAATGACTAATTTGAATGATCTAAATGAACTTGTGCATGATGTGCTGGTATTTTAGCAGAAAATCGAAATAGCTCGGCAACGGCGCGCGGGAGTAGCGAGTTTATAATCCAAGCGATCCAATTACCCGAATGACGATAGTGTATTCACATTACCGATGCGTATAAAATGATTGGGGTTACTCCGCGGGCAGGGAGGGGGAAGAGGGCAGTATCGCTTTGGCCGATTGAGAGTGGCAGTTCGGGTAATGTGATTAGGTAGCCGCGGCCGGCTCGGGGGATGGGCGAACCCTTTAGGAAAGCGTTTCTCACATGCAGGCGGCCAAGATTTTATTCGTTGTTGACAGGAAGAACCTAACGTCACAGCGATCATATTTGTATTGTGAGAAAGCATAACAAATAAAATAAAACTATCCGGATTAATGCTTGCCAGATTTTATTATTTTTGAAATATTACAGCGAATTGGAATCACGTGTGAAACATACTTAAACACATCCAGCAAAGTTAATTGCACAATTGTTTTTTTTTTTTTAATTTCTTATTTTTTTATTTCCTGGTAACGATCTGAATAATTGACAATCTGGATGACTGGAGTTCGGATAAATGGAATTCTACTGGATTCGAGGAAGCATTAAATTACATTCGAATTCCAATGATTTATTAATATTACAGCGTATGAAATGTAGTGCTACAGGGGATATTTAAAAACCCATTCGTGGACAGAGTCCGAAACGGTGACGTTCTCCGGCGTATAAAAAAAGATAGACAGGTACTGAATATTATTGAGAGTAATTCGGGCATGTGATGGGAGACGAAAAATAAAACATGTAACAAGGTATGACTGAAGGAAGACGCAGTGCCCTATGCACCACTAGGTGCCAATAATTAATTTATGATAACGATGCAATTCTACGCGACCTAAAGAAAACCTAAAAACAAGGCGTACAATACGTAGATTCGGTAAAGGCGAATATCCAGTGTATTCACCCCCACGTGGACCACGCAGGGTCAGTGTTACAATGGGAATTCGTTTTGCAAGTTCGTTCGTATCTCATGTATCCATCTCACTCTAGCGTAATATTTCGCTCACGTTCTCGCTACATACGATACGAACGAACTCGGGAAACGAAGCACCGCCAGAATAAGGGCTCAGGTGCGGGTGTGGCGACCCGGCATAAATTACTGTATTAGCGGATAGTATTATCGCGATAACTGCGCTAACGGTACACGCGCACGATACGCACTTTCCGGGGATATTAATGCGGAAAATAAATATTGTCGGACATACGGTCGCGGTGAATAAATGTCATCATTATAAAGTTAAATAAGTCGTGAAATTGGGATATTACAAGCAGGAAACGGTAGAGTTAGTTGCGTGAAAACGGCAATGTTTTAGCTTTACACTAATTCAGACCTCATAAGAAGGATTTATTAGTCTAAAGTCTAAAGAATTAAATCTATGGCTCGGGCCTAAAAGGGCCGATTTCGTAAATCACAACATTAAAGGAGAATAATTTTAATGCTATTTTGTGACGTTATAATAAACTGTTTGAGGTGTTTCAAACTATTATAAATTTTTAAAAAACACTATGACATATGTGCGTGCATATCATATGCATATTTTTCAATTGACATCAACCCTCTACAAAACGTTGGCAAGAAAAAAATAATAATCCGACATTGGCCCTTATAGACCCGAGGCACAGAAATATTGCCTAATGTTTGTGGCAATGTTCGCATCTAGTAAGAATACTACGTGGTCATCGGATCACCAGCACATTGCGTTCCCAGAAGTACACTGCGGTATGTCTAATTCGGCCAATTTGCAGGAAGAGCAAAAATAAACAATATAAAAATTATTAATGCTCGCAATTAATGTATATTGACAGCATATTAATGCAATCAGAATTACTGCAGTGTTTTTCTCGATATTTACAAGTAGAATTACTCGCTCAAAAAAAATCTAAGAGATACGTGAGTGTTCTAAGAGAAGAAAAAAACGGTTAAACTGCATTCATAACTCAAAACAGTCAAATTTAGACTTACGACAGTGTACTTCTGGGGGTGCGACATAACTACGATAGCATTTTTTATGACAACTCAAATGAAATTTTTTGCTCATTTTGGACCCATTAAACGAATAGTGGTTTGTGGTTTATTATATGTTACGCGAAAGAAAAAACCACTTTAAAAATAAAAAAATTCTTAAAATTTTAAGAAAAATTAAATAAAATAAGAATAATCAATAAGTTGTAAGTGTAAAAAAGAACTAGAACCCTGGACGAGCGTTCTTGACTCGATGGCTACTCAGATAAAAATCTTGAAAGAGGAAATCGAGTGAAGGCAAGTCCACCTCGTTGTGTACCGGTACCATTCTTGGGCTCGATTCCTGCCAGGGTGAAATATTGGTTGATATAGGTGGTTCTACACTGCAATATATGTATGATTAAAAACTGCAACATTAAAAATTAAACGTGACTGAACTTTTTCAATTTGAATCTTTTAAATTTATTCATAAATTAGCCACTGAAATACGTAATTGAAGACAACAAACTAAAACTTCAAAAAAATAGTAGCAGACACGGACACAATACGAAAATATCAGAACAATATAATCTACAACATTCTAAAACGAGAACACTGCCTAAAGACTCTTTTTAATAACTTTTACAAAAAGTTATTAAAATATTGTCATTAAACGATAAAGCGTAAATAAAAAAAAGCACCCATATTTTGTTAAATTAATGTAAAAGTCATAAAATTACTTTCAAATAAAAAAAAATAGTTACCGAAATAAGACATGATTTAAAAAATGCAATTTCAAATAAAGGTAGGTGCTTGTGGTCTAATATCGATGATTTGTGGAATTAGTTAGTGAATGGAACAATGGCGGGTTAGTTAGTTTAGAGATCGCCAATCCGTCGTTTCCTAATGAAGCGAGTGAAATGATTAAAAGTGGCACTGCAGATTAGCAGCTCCCGGCAGGACTGGCCCGGCTCACCGCATCAAAGGAATAAACGCGCCGAGATAGGCCGAGCCTCCGGAGCGGGTGATGGTAATCCGCTGGGCGGCCACCGCAGGAATCGAACTTGGGCTTTGCACACAATCACGTGATTACAACTGCGATGTGTTTATTTGGACCAATTCACCATCGGGTAATTATTCTCGCCACTACACTAAATAACAGCAGCAGTAGAAGATTGCTGAATACGAGTATACACTATTAAAGCTGATTTAGCCATTCAACCACTTATCAGATCTTTTCGTACCTATGTATACGAGTTTAAATATGAGCGATTTTTCGTTCTGAACGCCATTTCATTCTGTTTTTGCACCTCTCTTTACATGCACACACGCCGATTATTCTGACTTTTTAACACGTCCATTAAGCATTTGTCGGATTTGGTCATGTCTTTATCGGTCTTTCTCGTTTTTTGCATCTATGAACATTCGCTCATTAGTCTAATAAACAAGTGGATAAATAAATACCCGATTGTTTTAAAATCTAGAATTTCTTTTCATATTATGGGACGCTTTTTTAATTTCTAAGATTTCCAAGTTGTCTGATTTTAATTCAATTTAATCTACATTGGAAAAACTAAAAGAAACTTTTAATATTAGAGTAAAAGAAAACTTAAGGTGCCTAAATAATATTTTTTCTGAATTCGCAAACCATCTGATCGTAATTTCTATAAAGACACTGGATTAAAAGTTCTTCACGTTGAAATTAAAATCAGACAATTTGGAAATCTTTGAAATTGAAATAGCAATAAAATAATAAATAACCAAATAAACAATATTTCCTTCAGTCCACTTCTGCCTAGTTTTGAGCGCATCCATCCCACATAACCATCTTTACAAGACAAAATGATACGATTTATTAGTTCTATACACAGCATAATACTGATAAAAGATAATATAATAGAAATCATTAGTTAAGTATGCCTTGATAAAGAAGCTTGGCTAGCTAGCTTTAAAACCGGTCGGTAGAAAAAAAGTGGTTTTTATTTATTTTATTAAAAAAATATTAATAGTATTTTTATTGATACGTTTCTAGTTTTATGTTACTGTATAATATTATTGTTTTCGTTATAGTATATGTGTAAAATGGATTTCGTACGTAAACCTTTTGAAAAAAAATCATTTATATGATTTTTGCTTGATTTTGTAATTTGGTGCATAGTATCCCAACTATAATTAATACTTTGCTCCAAATTTTGAATTTTTTATTTTTTTTTGGCTTGCATTTGTTTTCGACATAATACATTTGAAATACGTACATTTCCCTTCCATGTTTATACCTATGTGTGTTTTATTTCATTCTTGATACATTCCCGATCATCGCTTTTTAAGGCGCAGTCACCTCGAGTTACAGTACCTCTATATTTCCGACATTACGTAATTTATTAATAAACACGTTAGTAAGATATTAAATAATATATATTATATAATATATATTATTTAATATATATATAATATATATAGATATTAAATAACATAAAATGACCCCACAAGATGATTTACATTTTGTTATTTTACAAAAAAGTTCGGGAAGTTAGTATCGATGGCGATGAAGGAAACGGTAGCTGTGTGTAATATGGAAATGTTAAACTTGACACTACAGTATGAATGATTACTAGAGTTTGGGCTAATTTATGAGTGACGCATACAATTTACATGGCTGTTGTTGGAAATACGCCCCTCCTCGGGTGACAGCGACACTTCGCGTGCTGTTCGGGGGTGGAACGAGGAAAAGAGAAAAGGCCGGATATATTAACAAAAAACTAAAAACGAACCTGGGACATACACACGCGACACACGAAATGTACCAAACTTTCTATCTGCTCGTATTCTTCAGCTCTAGGCTATCTAAAGCGCATACAATTCATTCATATTTTTAGCGTTAACTTTGCGGTCGAACATTTTAATTTATGTAAGTAATTGATTGTATTTTCATGCTAGTGTAATCAGGGTCCTGACGGAGAGAAGGGGAGAAGGGGTAGGTAAGTTTCGAAATCGGTAGACAAAGGAAATGTCGGTAAATGGATAATTCAACTATTTCATCATCATCAGCACTCCCTTTCCGCACCAATAGTGCATAGGGCACTGCATTGGCACACCAATCGCAGCGTATCTTGATCATTTCTGTTACATAAAGGTAAGGCGATCAGTCTTACCCTTCAGGTACCAGTCTAGAGACTATGAAATATTCTAGTGTAAAAACACCCTCTTAAATAATATTTCATATCAACCGCGTCGTGAATCGAACCCGAGGCCTCTTGCACGGTAGGCAAATGCGCTGACCAATACACCACGAGGCCGACAAATCAATTATATAAACGAATAAAATAATGAACATCGAAATATTTCAGTCCATAGCAACCCCCTGAAAAAAAATTTTTTTGGTTATTTTTTTTTTTAAAGAGAAAATAAATATTTGCGTTCTTATGATTTACCCAAATATTTAATTTTTAGGGCCATTTTCAACGAGTTGTAAATAACTCGCTATTAGAAAATGGAAATAAAGTTGGAGTAGAGTGGGATTCGAACCACGGACCATCGGCCGTGAGTCCGAGACACTAGCCACAGGACCACAACCGGATTCAATGATGGCATTCTGTGGTTTATCAACTTTATTTTTATGAAAATCATGATTTGAGTTGCAAATGTAGTTTAAAATCATACTTCTGATGGTTTAAAAATAGTGTTTGGAAGCAAGCATAGCAATATCTATCAGCCATTTTATTTGACCAATGACAGGCTTTAGATTTAAATTTTCAAAATAGCCGTGCCATATAAATATTAAGAAAGTTTTTTAAATTCGTGTTTCTATTAAAGCTAATTAATTAGTATATTAAAGTTTAAGTTCAGTGAAAATAACACGAAGACTCTCTTTGGCATCAGTGTAGCAGTTTTTGTTATTTTTCTCGAAAACACCAAAACGGGAGTTTGCTACCTTTGCTTCCAATGCCCTCAAATATTTCTATTTTCCATATACGGCATAAAGGTAAAGTTCGAATCGACTTAATCGATATACACATTGAAAACCATTTTAAAACGGGATACAGATTGGCTCTAACTGGGGTTGAATTAAAGTTAAGTTAGTTTGAACTGAGGTAATTTAAGTGTATTTTTTGCGTGACTAAACGGAGTAACTACGTAGTGTCTAATTCACCCTTATTTCATTATATGTAAATAAGAGACAAGGTTTTATTTGCGTGTGGTTATTGAAGCTACTTGTTTTTCCTCGTTTATTGGGGAGATTTTGAAACAACCCTAAAAGCCAGCAGCGCATTGCCACAAGCAAATTGAAGAAGATTTTTAATATCAAAGTTCTACATCAAAACCGCATAGAACAGAAGAATTGTTGTTAAGTATTGTATTCGTAAAATAATTTTTCGTTCTAAATCTGCGGCGAAAGAGAAAACATTTTTGAGAAGAGAATATGGAAGTCTAGGCATTTACAGGGCTTATGACCTGTCATTGGCTGGTTAAAGTGGCCATTTTACACACTGTGTAACATTCATCATTCTGCCTATGTTTTAACATGCACATTTCCTCAACTCTTCAATCTGTTGATATTTGTGAAGTAAAAGAGCTGAAACCTCTTATCAAGCAACGCCTGAAATTTCAAATTTCCTCTCTGTTGCAAAAGGTTTGGATCTGAATAACTCATTAGAAAGTAAATCCAGCCTGTCTGCAAACATTCGAACATACTCAAAACGTTGTTTAATTTTTCTATAACTGCGTAAACGAATAAAAACAGCATTCGATACATGACTTATTATTATAGAAGAGGGCCGATAATATCCACTTGGGAAAGAAAGACGGTCTTAAGAGACGTAAAGTATAATAACGTTAACCGAGAGGCAATAACATGAAACAAGCCCGTGTACAGTGTACATAGTTTAAGTGGGCACGTGAAATGACTTTCCCCGTGTCCCGATAGTGTCGTAGGCGGCGCGGGTAGCGGTGGCGCTTTTAGGCAAATTAAGCGGGGAGAATACTACCGCACGGAGTGTACTTTTACTGCCGTGACGGGGTCGAGTGCCCGACGATGCTTTATTAAGACGAGGACGAGAAATAGAGGTGGAGCGAAAGTAATTTATTCGGAATTTTTAATCGAGTAAGTGATTGACTCGGAATCCGTCATGATTAAATTTTAACTCCCGCTACTACACAAATAAGCTTTTAAGATCCTGCGACTGTTGGCGAATTAACTATTCAAAGGGTCCGTGAAAACAATGCGAATTTTCGATGTCTTTCCGGGAATTCATTAAAAAATATGTCTTCGTTTTGATGTCGCAAAAATCGTGAAATTAGTCTAGCTCGAGCCTAAAGTGCTCCGAACTACGTATGTATATAGCGCAGGTAAGGATGATACGCGAGTGAATGTGGTAAAGTTAAGTAGACAGTTCACCGTACACCGTCTCTCCCCGATACAGATATTACCAAGTTTCCTTTCCGTCCGCCGCGCCGCCGCGCCGATACCTTAGCACGGCAGCGCGCAGGGGTGATGGGTTAAAAGTCGCATAAATAAAGTGAGGGCTCGTGAATGTTGCAAAACACTTCCTATCCGAAGTCGGTTTGGTCATTGTTTGTTCGCTATTTGGTGGAAATTTATTTATGAAAAAACTTAGCCCGTCGACGTTCTTAAGTGAAGCGACGGAAGGCTAATTTCTTTTCGGGAATAGTATGAAATAAGTTGCTACATAAGAAGAACGCGAATAAATTAAGCGCGCAATTTCGTCGAGTAAGTGCAATAATTCTGAACGCAGTACACAGAGAATGGAACAAAATTAGGTTTTTTTTTTTTTTTAATCTTTTTATTAAAGAAGAACATGAACAGAAAATATAAAAGGAAAAATAATGAAACCCACTAAACCGCGAAACCGGCTTGTCAGCAGGTTTTAATTTTTTTCTTTACAAAGAGAAACGTTGAAGAAATTATATAAATTTAAAAAGTAATATAAACATTATTAAGAACTAAAAGCATACCTAATTTTTACACAAAATTTATTTATGAAAATTAAAATAGATGCCATTAAATGATAATCAAAATAAAGCTTTGTTACACATTAGCCATTTAATTATTTTTTTCTTAAAAGCTTTGTCCACATTTTCTTTTAAAATCATCTTAGGAATCTTATTAAAAATATTTGTAATTATATAATAAAGTGTTATTTGGCCATACTTGTTTACAAACCTCGGTACTATGAATCAGAGCATCTATGAACGTGACTAGGAAGGAGAGAAAGGGGCGTTGAAGAATGAATCGAAGAGGTGTAGGATAACGCCATGAAACCGAAAAGCGGCTTCGCTTACTGTTTTCTGACACGCGACTACCGCAACAGACACACAGACAGGATATAGAAATAGGGATATATTACGTACGTAAATATAAACGTAAGTACTGGTGCTGGGTAAATGCCGGTGTTTTAGTTTAGAAAATCAAACACAGATTTGACATACCTACGAGTACAACCCATTTCACCAAAAATAATTCACCGAAATTACATCCTTTCAATCAAGATACATTTCGTTCTTCAGCAAACTAAAAAATATATAAAATAGGATTACGCATGCTAGGTGGAAACACAAAGTAATATGCAATTAAAAACGAATACATAACTCCAGATAAAAATAACGATACCGGGCATTAATCAATATCGAAATAAACTAGCAGATAAACATATTCGTCGGGAAATAATAATATTCATAACAAATTAAATAATACTATTGTATAATAAAAGCATGAATAAGTATATATCTACCAGTATACTGCTGTATAATATTCCTACGCAAAAGCATTTTTCTAATAAATGAAGCGAAATAATCCGACGCGACGCCAAAGCCCGGTGCTGAGGCCAGCGTTGGTTCGAGGCCGCGACTTTTGCCCTAGCGGCCAACATGCTAAGCGCCCCTATTAGTTCCGACACCCTGAGACTAAGCGGGTAATTCTTTCTGGGAACTTATTATGGAGCTTAATATTTCTAAATAAAATCTGATCATTTATTAAAATATATTACAAAATAAAAGCAAGACTTCGGGAAACTCTAACTTGTATTAATGAAATACCGAGGCGTTAATATGTATGTTAATTTTTCATAGCAAAGAACTGGCGCACCACAAACATGTGACGGATACAGCTGTCAGGCGGGTTTCGGTCAGCGTTTTAGTTTACTTTTGATATATCACACATCAACGGTACGCATGAAACTGTCAAGTACCGTAAAACAACCATTTTTCTACATCTGTTACCAACCCCCTCCGGTAAGATTAGTTTTTCATACATTCACTCGGGTGTTTATTTTTTTAACGGTTTAAAGGTAAATAAAGGAAAAATAAACAATTTACTTTCCATCTCGCGCTTCCAAAGGCATGCCGAAAAAGGAACTGACTTACTAGTAGGTATATAATAATACAAAACACGGTATGCATGGAAAATGTGGAGTTCCTTGTTTTAATACGTAATGTGTTTGAAGCGGGTAATTAAAAAAGTAATTTTGCAAACCCGAGTCTGCAAATATTTATTAAACGTTACAAATTATGTACAGTACTGTAGTATGCGGGGCGGGCGACGGGAACAGCGGCCAGCGCCGAGCGTACGGTGGACAGGGTCGGAAGGGTCCGGGTCCAGGATCGTGTGTTTATGCGGCAGCACGGACTTGCCGGCATACTATTACGGAGCTTGCAAGGAGAAAGGATGCGAAGGCGATGGCTATTAAATTTTATAGAGAAGGTACGATGTCAATAGTCTTAAAATTGTAAGATTACGTCTTGTAAACTTTACGATTATAACAAAGTGTGTGAAAAAAGGTTGTTCAATTTGTACTCGCTTAAAGCAAACATTCCTTAAAATGTTATAGGTGCCTCCATATAAATTTAAAAGCTCACAAAAATACAAGAGCTTTTAACACTTTCCGCGATAGGCCACGAAACGGTGCGCTGTACCTTCTAGCTCGAGAATGGGAGTGCGGAAGGTAAGGTAACGACTATTTTTACGAGCCGTGTTATCTTTGCGCCGAAATAACTAGAGGTGTTGTTGCGGCAGGTAGGCGCAAACTTTCAGTAAACTCCTTTTGCCCAATTAAATGTAATGAACTCGTTAATATGTCCGCTGGAAAAATACAGAAGAGGGATATTACTTCTCCGCAATTAACATTATTAGATGACACGATCTGAAATTTGGGTTTTTTACAAAAATTCTTATCGTTGAAAGACAATATCACAAAAAAATACACCTCTGCTAATGAAGAACCCAGACTACCTAGATATCTTATATAATATTCAGAACGAATTTAGAGAAAAACTGATTAAGGGACAAGCACATAACAACACTAATTTATATTAAACGTATTTATACACTTTAGCTTTTAACAATTGAGGACCGTTTTAACAAAGCGAAATATCTACAAAATGTAAATTTTTCATAAGAAGGTTTTTTCATGTTAAAAATCAAACTATTACGATTTAAATTTTTTTTTAAAAATACATTTTTTAGATGTATAAAATCCTTACACATGTACTAAAAATCGAAAATATAGAATGAGTAAAATTATTAATAAAATGTTCTAAATTCACAAATTTTCACAAAAAAGAAATGTCTACACATTTTTGCGATAAGAATGTATGGAAATTTGATTTATGTTGGTAATTAAATAATTTTACTTTTGCATGAGATCAATTAAACAGATTTTTTGTAAAATAATATGTCTGCTGACATATCTAAGTACTAAGTACCTATGTAAATATACACATTTAGGTATTTACCTCCTATATATTTTTTACATACACTGTAGCACAAATAAAGTGATAAAAAAATATATTTCAAATAATATTATTTTATTATTATTATTATACTTCTTTTTTCTTGGCCAAAATCATGTTTTGTTTGCGATTGTTTTTCGATTTTAAAAAACTTAACATCCCAAAAAATATGTAGATATTTTGCTTTGTGAAAACTCTATGTAGTAGTGTAGATATTTGGTTTTGTGAAAATTCACGATATTTGAACCGCTACAACTTCGCATATGTATCGTTTTGTTAAAGTTTTATTTCACCGATCGATAAAGCTCACATGGAAGAACCCATTTCAACCCACCAACAAGCTACAGAAAGTGGCTTGGTGGGATTTTAGTTTCAGTAAAAATATAACAAGTGATTTTTTTTTTTGATTGTCAAAATGTATAATTATTATATTAAAATAAATTTTAAAAATAAATTTTTAAAAATAAATTTAAAAAACGCATTGGGTTTTTTTTGTAGAAATTTCACTTTGTGAAAACGGTCCTTAATTATGTACAAAAACATAATAAAAACTTATGAAAAATAATTTAAAACTTTTTATTTATGCAGTGCTAAAAAATTTAAGAAAATTACATACTTATACATAATTAACTTTTTATGGATCAACTAAGGTAGGTTACATGATTTAATCAAAGATCTTCTCAAAAAAAAAATTCAATTTATACATCCCCTGTACTTCAGTTTAAAATACTCAAAAGCCTCGAGGCAATTGATAAAACTGTACGAAATATATTAATAACAAAAAGGAAAAACTTTAATTGTACAGCCATGAACAAGAAAAACGGACGACTTAAAAAAAAACGTAATTTTGAATATTCTATCTGCATAACAATACATTATAATATATTCAAGATAGTGAAGATTTGTGAAAAGCGAAAGGAGGGGGGAAGCACGAGCGAAGAGCCTCGGAAGGGTTGGGAAGAAAAGTGGAAAAAATAATTAAGTATCGCTACCGCATCGGCACGCAATCCACCCGTTGGGAGGTCCGCCTGGCACTCAATAATGCCCGAGACATTATTTGTTTCAAATTTTACAAAAATATATTAGTAAAACGCACTTTAACTAGTTAGATAAATTTATTTACATTTGAACGAGTTGAAAATGGAATGAAGCTGTGATATAAAAAAAAAAATTTTTAAACACGAACATGACAACAACAATACAATAATGACAATCAATCGAGTCAATTCAACAGATGGAATAATCGAAGGAATATCGATGTTTAAATATAGGCAGAATGGTGAATGTTACAGTGTGTAAAGTGGCCACTTAAACCAGCCAATGATAGGTCATAAGCCCTATGGATACCAAGACCTCTATATTCCCTTCTCTAAAATGATTTTCATATCTGTTTTATTATGTTAATATTAATAGCTCCCTAGGGGGTTGAATCCAGTCCATGTCTACAAAAACTTGGATAAGCTCAAAACAGTGTTGTTATAGGGATAGTTGGTTGGTATGTTTTGAATTAACTTTCATAAATAGTATGCTATGATAGTATGCAAGGATATAATCCATGGCTTTATCCCACTGAGTTCCTCCAGGGTATGCTCGGTTACAGCAGTTTGAGGATCAGAAGGAATGTGTATTTAACAACGCACTTCTTTCGATTGTTGCGCGGTATTATTGACAACCCTAAAATAAAGCGGAGCATTAGCTTTTATGTTGCGGTTCCCTTAGACAGCATCAGCATAGACTGTTTCACATTCCAATTTACAGGACCAACCTGCCAATGGTTATGCCTGTTGGAAGGGCTATCTCTATGTGGAACAATATTAATTTGGACATTGACAATTTTCACGTCTCTGAGGGAGATTTTCGTTACAAGATTCTCGTACTTTTTTAACATATTATTCTCTGGATATTTTATTTTTGCACCACAACAGGCCAGAAGGCCCAATTACAGAGGTGAATTACATCACAAAACACCCAGGCTTGAGAAAATTATGTATACTTGTGTGTTTTTTTTATACATACTTAATTTTACCTAATTATTTTAATTATTTCTATATGTATGAATTAAGATATTCCATTTCGTAATGTACATATATGAATAAATAAAATTGAATTGAATGGTGTGATTTATTAACTACAATCACTATTTTTTATACGAATTATCGTTAGTATCAAGAAGTCGCGAAATTTCGAGACCTGATCTCCGAATCTCGTCTCAGCCTCGAGACTCAAATGTAAGCCCTAGCTACAACCAACGAGTCTTTTAAATTTTGGAAAGTTTAACAAAAATTCTTCACAAGTCAGATGACAGTGGTTACTTGTTTATGATCACATATCTCACTAATGAGGTCATTTTTCTCCAATTGGTTGAAAAAAGTGAGGTCATTTTTCTCTTATTGGAGGAAACATTGTTGACAGTTCGAGCTTATAGTATTTATTTACAGGGAAGCTAAGCCAGCGGTTTAATCAAACAAAATATCAAATTCCATTGAAAAAAATCCTATTTCATATTTGGTCTAAAATGGACGTTCGAGATTCAATAATAAAAGCTAAGGATGACGTAGCGGCCATTAATTAAATAATCCACGACCCCGCGTACAAGTTTAACAAAGATCAAGTTTCCTAATTGTCTCCTGTCACCACTAACCTTGCTAGGTGAAATGAGCAGAATTTCGTGCTTGAATTGCGAGTATACGCAAATAATAGGGAAATGTCACAAACTACGAACACCGATAAAAATATATGAAATGGATTTAGAATAATAAATTAATTAATAACAAATTAATTTTCAAAATCAATATGGATATTGTGGAAAAATGTTTTCATTCAAAACTTTTAAGATGTCACTAAAACAACGCGACATGTTGTTTGGCATTGATAATTGTGACGTCAAGATTCGTGACGATGTTTTATAAAAATTTGAAAGGTTAGAAACAATGTTCAAAATCAACATGAATCGCGACGTATTAGGGGCGTGGCCGATGCAATGACCGTTTTTGCGGGAAATATTTTTTATGCTACTAACAAGTAGCAATATTTCGTAGACCCTTATAACTTTAAAAAGGGATATTTCTTTATTATAAAACATTAATAACATATATATTTTCAAATACATGCACGTCAATATCTGTAATTTATATCTAAAATAATTGATTCTAAATTGAATTGAAGCCAACTCCTGGATTAAATAGACATATTGGCGTACATTATCGACACCTTTCTCAAACTAGATATATTTGCCATTCACCTAATATACCGCGTATATACATGATGTTCACTATACTAACGATTTGAAAAGGCCTTTTGTGCCGGTATAATAACCTAGTATTTTATATATCTATACCTCCTTTATAGTCGGCCTCGTGGTGTACTGGTCAGCGCGTTTGCCTACAACGCAAGAGGTCTCGAGTTCGATTCCCGACATGGCTGATATGAAATATTTATTAAAAAGGTGTTCTTACTTTAGAATATTTCATAGTCCCTGGACTGGCTGGAAATATTAAGATACGCTCGCGATTAGTGTACCTATGGAGTGCGAAAAGGGAATGATGAGGATGATACCTTCTTTTTCTCGTAATATATTCGGGTTTTTAAGCTGATTTTTACGTAAGATAATCTTTTATCATTCGTATAATAAGTACATATATTTTTTCTGTTTTTCTTTTTCATAAAATACTATTTGTTTTTTATAAAATAATACACATTGTTTATTATTCTTATATTTTTAAAGGGACTTGTGCCGTGTAATAAATAAATTGTTTTAAAAAATAGGTATCGGGAATAAGTACGCCCAATAATATTCAACGTAACATTAAGATGGAAATGTGAGATATTATCTTACAAAAGCATTATTTTTGGATGTAAAATGTAGCGAACAGGAAGATGTACAAGACGATGTAAAGCGAGAATGAATAATTCAATCAGCGTTCTTGTAATATTTCCCGATATTCCGATATTCCGACTTCTGCACGCCGCGCCGAGAGCGGCCGGATACAGCCGGCTATCTCAGAGACTAGCAGAAATAATAATCATCGACTACATTGTCAAGAGAAGTAATCGCGAAAGGGAAAAGGCGTCCCGATTTCCAATTCTACACAAACGGAAAGAGAGGAGATGTTCAAATAAAGGCCGCTCATCTCGCTGCTGTCTTAATGGCGAATCCACGGGAGAATTGCGGGAAAGGAAAGGTACCCGTACCCGTACTTGGGACTGTTTTTCTGTTTAGCACAAAAGAAAGCCGGGAGTTGTGTTTCTTTCTCTGCAAAGTTGGATCCGAGCGGGTTATCAAGTTTTTAATTGCTCAATCTTGCGCAACTTTCTAGAGATGCGCAATAACAACGATTATTATGATCGCCTTAAGTATTTTAAGCCTAATTGCCTTGTAAAGACACTATAAAAGTTGTTCTCGGGACAAAGAAAACTCTAGCGGCGAGGAATAAATATTTTCTCTCGTAAAAGTGTTAATGCACGATCGTTTATGAGAACGGAAAATCGAAACAGAACGGATGGAGGAACTTTCTGCGGAGCCCGAATTATCATTCAGTTAGCAGAAATATTTAGGGGAAGAAGAATGTACTCTCAGCGCTGATGGAAATTCAACCGCAAATGAAAGAGAAGGAATAAAAAAGGTTTAATATGTAAAAGCGAAATAAATCTTAGGAAAAGCAGTCGGGCTTATAGCCGGCTTCGCGAGAAAAGCTAGCGCCGGCAACGACAAAGTTCCATCGAAATAAAACGTTCGCAAATTGACTTATATTATCCGCCTCGGAGTCGGTAGGTGGCAGAAGGCGGTGCCGGGCGGGAGTACGCGATCCGCGGCTGCCGCTTATTAAAATACAAAGGTATTCCGCACACACGGGGAAAAAATATAAAATACGGACTACTCGGCCGGATTACATTAAACTTCCCTTTCGGCGTGAGAAATTAGAATATATTATTTATTATCGCCCGGCGGTAAGTCGTATGGCACGCGTATAAATGCAAATTGGCCGAACACGACGTCACGGTGGGCGGGACGGGGGATGAATAAATACGCATTAGTTAGTGGCGGGCTTCCGTGGTACGGGGCCACGCGAGGTTCCGCCCGAATCCGACACAAGAAAGCCGCCAGAAGCGGCCGGTGGATCTGCAATATATTTCCCTAACCGATGCCTATGCGCAAACCTTACTTTTACTTTCCGATTTGAACGACAGCAGTCCGAGCCCCGGAGGTTAAGGACAATATTATGTGTGTGGGGTAAAGCGTTTATAGGACATCCCAAAGCGTCGCGTGAGCGTAAGGAAAATGATAACTCGCTCGTGTTGTAATTACCATACCCATAGGGGAATAAAATCGTAAAAATATTATCCGAAGAAAAGGAAACACTGTTTTATGAAGCTATTAAAATAATAAACCGAGTAAAGAGATTATAAAAACATGTATATTTCATCAAAAATTTCATTACGAATATTAAAAAAAAAAAAACAATATGAAAGATGCCTTTGCGGAATAAAATCAAAATGAGAAGTAAACATGTAGAAATGAGTTATTATCGCTCGGAGAACAAACTGAATAATGAATAAACGTGATTGGTTCCCAAGTCGGAAGCAGCTCCCAACAAGTAGGCAATAGAAAACAAGAAAACTAGCAATGGAAACTTTCAATGAAAACACTCTTCACCGTTGGATCGATACAAGGCAGAACAATAATTAAACTTTCTTACCCGTCGAAGAATGCCGCATTAGAAATGCGGGCATGGAGTAGTTAGCGAGAAATCGCTGTGCCGAGCGGAGAAATTCATCTTACCTGAAAAGAAAAACACGAAAGTTAGAGATGGTTAGACGAAAGTCATGCAGAACGGAAAACAGTGTGCAGTCGTATCCTACTCTCCATTCCTGAGCATCGGAGAGGAGCGAGGAAAAGATTCCCGTAATGTTTCAATCCCCAAAAGGTTTAGGCGGGAAAATTGACTTGCAAAACAATAAAAAGGATCGGCGGCAGCGCGGCCAGCCGAGATCGCTACTTGATTTACTTTACGCCTGCGTTGCCCTACCCAATACGCTAATATAGTCATATTGAATGTTCGGGTCTAGGTTTGTATAATAAAACATTTACCTTCTAAAGACATTACGAACACATTTCCAATATAACAATAATTCATTTACACACGTCAATAAAAAATGTTTTCCTCGTAAATTATGAACAATTATTTCAAAATTAGAGGCATAGAAAAAGGAGCATTATACACTTTGTTGTCCTAATGAAGGAAAAAAATAAAATACGGGATGTAACATAAAATAAAAAAAAACATGTTCATAAATCGTCGTGATCGTAGAACAACGACGCATGTGATTTTCTTCAACTTTACACGAGAGCGGTTTAAATTTTTTTTACGCTGTCACCACTCGATAAGTACAAAAGTATATTAATTAATTTTATCAAATTTACATTTTTTAATTCTTTTTTTTAAATATTTTTTTTATACATTTTATCATATCATATACATTTTTTGTACACTTTGCCCAGCTAAAAAGGGTACATACCCCCGTTCCAAACTAGACAAAAGAACATAAAAAGAACAGACAAATAAAGTATAAACTTACTAGTATACACATATCGATAGATACATATATACATAAATACTTATATCCATACATATAAACATACATACATACATACACACATAAATATACACATGCGCATACACATACATACATAAAAGATACACGATTTAGTGATATATACGAAACCTCATGATTGCCATGTGTTTATTTAAAATTATTCTTTGTTTTTGTATTTTATTTTCACACATCCAGTAAGAATCTCTAAACCGTTATATGCATCAAGCTCTCTACGACCAATGTCATAAAGAGCGAGGTCAACAGTTTCATTAATTTGACAACAATACCGCTTTTCCACAATTCTGGCAAAAAAATATGGACTTTCTTGCCAACGTAATAGTGTTTCCTCGATGCCAGAACAGTGTTGACCCCTTCACTTAGTATCAGATCCCTATTGCAGTATCTTTTATTATAGGTGTGGTTGATGGTTGGGTATTTGTCTCTATTTATGTGAAAAAACAACTACCGTTATCAATATCTACTGTTGAATAATATTAAGTACTATGAATTCTTTGAAGAGCAAGTCACTTGGATAACGCAATGGTTTTTTAAAAAAAATATTAGGATTAAAGATTTCTGTGCAATTGTTACCGGTTCAAGGGTGGTTTTTCTGCAAGCTCCCCATACAATTAGACCATGGATAAACACAGAATTTGCCAGTGCATGGTATAGGTGTAGAAGTATATTTCTGAGCGGGATGAAAAAATGTAACAAGCGCTTTATTTTTGCACTTAGATCCTTCCCAATATCCTTTGATACTTACTATACTATAGTTATTATATATATTTCAAACCTCGAATAAAAGCCTTTATAACAAAACTCTTAAAAGATCAAATATAAAAGAAAATCAAAGTCGCATTTTTCGCTCATCCGTCGTTGTTTTACGTTCACGACAAAATGATTCATGTGACGTACGAAAACTAACGACAATGGCCAAACAAAATAAAATTAGCAACTTGATTGCAGACAAATGAATGGATTTGGAAATGGATAAATCTTGAAATTCTCGTAAGACGTGTATACTGTATACGGCATGTACACAAAGCGGAGATTATAATATTTTTCTTGACAGTCGACAGCATGTAAAAATAAATCCCCGCTCATCCTAATGTCGGTATCGGGGTGTTGTGTATTGTACGATCCCGCAGTCAAGCGAATACCGAATACCGAGCACCGAGCACGGGTCGAGGGGCCCAAATCTGATACACCAGTGTTTTTCAACCTGTCGGCAAAGCCTTGTTAGGAAGGGTCGCGGTCGCAAGCAAGGTAAAAATCAAGTATAAGAATTTAAGGCTGTGCCTGTTTGTTCTGGCAATTTGCAGAATTATTGTTCCGTTTTTTGAGACGCAAATAACCAACGTCAAGGTCACATACGCAGGATATGGTGAATAGCAGTATTAATTTCAAAGATTCCCTTGTCAGCTCTTGTTATTCTTATTTTCTCTCATCTAGAAGACTTCAATCTTATGCGAATTAAATTGCTATTTAGCATGCAGTCAGCAGCGAGATTTATAACATTTACAGCCGGCTGCACCCGCTCCTACTATACACTTGTATTCTCAATTTATAATTTATTTTATTTATTTATTAAAACACTTACAACACTGCATATAAAGTTTACATTCTCGTACATATGCATAAGGGCGGGCATATCGCCTAAAGCAATTTCTTCCTACCTACACAAACCGTTCAATTTAAGAAAATCAGTGGAATATGAACATATTGTAGGTACATATAATATAATATTTTTACTACAAAACACAACATTTATATGTTTTTAAAAAATATATCAATTGCCTAAATATCTACACTATACTATGAAGAGTTGAGGGCGTAAAGGGGCAGATAAGATGGAGAAGAAATGAAATATTCAAATATTCAGAAAGTAAAATTTCAATCGTGATTTGAATGTGAATAAAGAATCGGCGTCTGACATTAATGGATAAATTATTTCACAATCAAACAGCTACTACTGTGAAATAGAAGGTAAAAAAAAAGAGCGGAGAGTAAGTATCGAAAGGGTTCTTTCGTTACTATAAAGAAAAAAAAGCCCATGCTGTGATAGAGGTTGAAAGAGCTCTCTCAGATACACACGCGAAGTAGGATTATTTCAAATATTGTGAAGAAGTAAAAAAATGTGAATGATACTACTACAATAATAGGTATCAATAGCAAGAAAATTAAACAAGTCGTCGGCGTCGTTAAAATCCCTTTTTTTTCGTAAAGGGGTCGCGTATTCAAAAAGTTTGATAAACAAGTTATACACTATACTCGGTACAAGTCCTCGCCATCCGCGGGCTTAGCGCCCTTCCGGTGATGTGTGACGGGATCGTGGGGGCTTATCCCCCGGGATCCGGGAGCCGGGAGCATAGACGGATCGCCCAAAGTAGGCTTATTCTCGTGTCGCGAGATCAAATAGCGACAACATTCCGACGTGCGCGCTACTAAATGCGGGGTTGTGGATGTGATAAGGGGAACGTGTCGGCAAGTATGCTCCAACGGGATGATTAAATCGCGGATGAGCCAAATGAAACGAAAAATTCGCAGAATCGAGAGGCGAGCCGTGGAGGAATTGAGATTTATAAAAAAGAAATACAAGTATCATCACTAGGATTTTACTCCTCAATTGAAACACTTTTGATGGTTGAAAACACATTTCATGTTTACATAAAAACAGATATTCAATTCACAAAAAATGAATCTTAAGATATTTCAACAGAGTTGTAAGTTATATTGATTTATTTATGTAACATACTATCTATACGTACTTTTGTATAATATTCCACTTCCAGTTTCTGAGAAGTAAATATAATGTCCAAGCCTACCAAACACCAATTTACGGGGTCATAACTGGAAGCTCTATCGTCCTCAATTCCACCTCAATCCAAAGAAAGACTGGAATAAATTGTTAAGCCTTGTTGACTATTCTATTTCGGTCAACCTGTTCAAAAACCGTTTCGATGCTTTTTTGAAGGAAGAAGAACGCAGACAAAAAGCAGTGCACGAGATATTTCAAGGCCTATTTCTTTAATTCTTTTCACAATTCTTCTTGTCTACAAATATATGTATGTTTATATATTTTTTTAAAACTGTCGATAATGTCAAATGCAACTTGGAGGAACACTAAAAATTAATCTTAACACTACAACTGTAAAATTTTCATCGAGATCTCTAACGTTCGTTGACTAAAGTAGACTATAAATCGCTTCAATTGTGGTCTTGATTAATAAAATAATTGCACCAGTAACATCACCGAGTTGGATCACCCAACGGTAATTTCAACATACCTATTTACGGATGTAAAAATTATACGCGAGAAAGACCTTGAGGTTAACGAACTAGAGAGAACCGAGCATTGGTTGTTGTTGCGAAGTGGTTAGTGGCGAAGTAAAGCACTTCGTCCATCCATTTTAACTGTTCATTATAATGTTATTCTCGTTAGAACTGCTATCCTAAAGCACCTGTTATCCTTGGAGTACAACAAGTAGATGACGATGAAATAAATAGGAGCGCACAGTTTTTATTTCATCATCTTATAGACTTCTAAAGGCATTTTTATGGGACACGGGGCTCAGCAAAAGCAAGGAGGTTTCTGCACGTAGAAAGGCCGTAAGAAGTGAATTCTGAATAAATTGGAGTTTTTTGTCGAAAGTGAAGAATTAAGCTTGCCGTGTCTTAATGGAAAAAATATGCGTATTTCATAACATTTACCCGTTTAATCGCGTCGTCTTTTCATTCTGATTCCAAATCTATACTTATTTTTGTTTAAAATTTTAGTTTTGGCCTTTCTTCATTTGATAATTTACATGTGTGTGTAGAAAGCATCGAGTGTTGTGTCTCACATGTTCGCAAGTTGTAACGCATTCGAAGTGAGTCACTCCATTGAACACAGAACAGAGTCGCAGTGTGCGAGTGTAACGGTTCACCAGAACCAGCCTGCGGCCGTTGCACCAGCTACAGCATACGGGAATGGTTCACATTTACCGTAAGAAGATTGACTATACACGACGGTTAGTCCATTAGGAAGGCTCTCGGATTTGAATGAAGGAAGTGTTTGTTTCTGCCAACATGAGCTCTCAAGATTGAATGCGGATTGTAATGTAAAATAAATGTAGTTTTATGGAATTTAATAAAACTTTTTATTTTTTTTGCTGTTTACCTTTCACACTCGATAAAGACATTTTTATAATTATTTTGCATACAGACCTCGCTTCCTTTACACTCATACATCTTCATTTTCAAGAAGTGTATAATAATTTACATACTTACTTAGTACGAATATTAACTATTTCAGACTAAATTTATTGCAAGAGAGAGGGAAAAATTTTTTGAGAAGGGAATATGGGGAGTCTAGGCATTTACAGGGCTTATGACCTGTCATTGGCTGGTTTAAGTGGCCACTTTACACAATGTGTTACATTCACCATTCTGCCTATGTTTGAAAATCCACATTTCCTCAACCTTCCATCTGTTGACTTTTGTGAAGTAAAAGAGCTGAAACCTTTATCATGAGGGTGAGATTTATCCGGCTGAACCAAATATAAATATAAATTATAAATTTAAATATGAACTACTCCCTAGGGAGAAAATCCAGACATTCTGCAAGCATTTGTACATACTCAAAACATTGTCGGACTATTTCAGACGATATAATACTCTGAAAAGTGATTTCACTTCATCTGCACAACATAGGATCCGGCATTACAACATTAGATTAGACGTCGGCCTAGTGGTGTAGTGGTCAGCGCATTTGCCCCCCATGCAAGAGGTCTTGGGTTTGATTTCCGGCATGGTTTACTTGAAATATTTATTTAAAAAAGTGCTTTTACATTTTAAATATTTCATAGAGTCTGGATTGGTACCTGAAGCGTAAGACTGATCATCTTACCATCAGGTAACAAAAAAATGACCAAGATACACTGCGATTGGTGCACCAATGCAGTGACCTATGCACCATAAGGTGCGGAAAGAGAGTAATGGTATATATGTACACAACATTATCGAAATAATAAATTATTAAAAAATAAATAAAATGCATACGAAACATTTTGAAACATTTGGACATACTCGAAAATACATCATTTGGTTATGCAGTTTAATCCTTTATTTTTCTAGAGAAAGCTTTTCAACTGACATCATTTCTTGGTGGTACTGCATTTCATTTCGTATATATCGTTAAGTTTGGTCTAGAAAATATAAGAATAATCTGATTGACTCGGGAAAAGGCTTTGGAGCACTTAATTTTAAATGATCAATACGATTCTACAGTATCTACAAACTATTTAATTAAAGTTTTTTAGTGGGATATGTTTATTGATTGAATGCAGAGATACGCTGGATAATTTAAAACATCTACGGTGCCGGACGCTGGCAAGAAAGTTACCAGATGACCAATAGATGTCACCGCCAGAGGTGATGCGGAGCAGCGCAAACGAATTAGAAGCGACCAATCCACTAGCTGAATTTATGGAGCCTGGGATTAGTCGACGTGAAACATTCCAAATTCAATTACAAACAGTTTTGACATAATGATTAATCGCCGCTTTGATGGCGTGGCTAATGACGAGGGGGACTGCAGAATTCGGTAGCAACAAAAATCAACGATTATTGGAAAGCTCAATTAGTCAAGACATCAAAATCGATTTGTCACGTCTGAGAACGATGAGAACCTTTTCTTGCTCAGATTGTTAAGCTGTTAACAAATCGATGCGGTGATTTCTAATAATACTTGTTTATTGTCTATTTCGCAACGTTTATTACTATTTTTATTTTATTAGCATAATTACAAAGGATATATACGTAAATCAATCACTGAAAGTAAATAGTTTATATTTATTTTTCTGATTTTGCGAACCGGGTTGTGGTCCCGCGGCTGGTGCCTGTAGTTCGAACCACAACTTGATTCTTATTTTCTAATAGTGAGTTATTTACAACCGGTTAAAAATGACCCCCTGAAATTGAAATATTTAGGTAAATCCATAAGAACGAAATATTTATTGTTAAAAAAAAATAATCGTAAAAATAATTCCTGGTTAAAAAAATATTTGGAAGTATAGACCTGAAAAGATTTCAAAATAATTACAGCCATTGAAGCCACTTTAAATCATGATTCTACAGAATAAGTTGAGGTATGCTATTAAAGAAAATAAATAATTATTGTTATTACGTGGATTCGGAACATATATTTCTAGTTAACTTATCAGAAGCATATTTCTATTCGATTAAAAGCCGGTTCGAATTGACACAAATAATACCTTAGGTACTAATAACATAAACGTGTACGCGCGCTCATTCTTAAATAGTTAAACAAGTTATAACACATGTAAAAATACATTCAATTATTTGTTAATGATTATTAAAAAAATGCTCCGACTAAGCAAAATTTGCCTGAGGGCCCTAATTACAATGGGAAGTTAACATTTATCTCCTTTTTATCTTCAAAGTAAAATTAGGTTTTCTGTATGAAAAGCAGAATATGCATACATTTTTATATTCTAAACATGTTCATTTATAGGTTACCGACGAAGATACTTTAAATGTTTATGGTAATATAATCATTTTGGTACACAAATAGCGGTTTTTCTTTATAGACAGTCGAAGATAACTCTGTTAAGTTCCCATTGTAATCGAGACCCAGATATATCCATACCATCCATACTTATATCTACACTAATATTATAAATGAGAAAGTGTATTTGATTGTTAGCGTTTATTTCGCGCCACAACGGAGGAACCGACCGACATAATGTTTTTGCATAGGGATAGCCGAAGAGCTAATAAGTTTCACATGATACTTTTCATACCACAAAAATATTATCTACCTCGGGAAAATTCTTAATAAAAAAATTAATTAATATTTTAACATAATAACAGGCTACGTCGCCGAAGACTAATGAACCGCCGTATTTTTTGCGTAGTAATAGTTGGAGGGCCGGTAATCGATAAGACTACTATTTATCTTTTTTAATTTGATTTTATATTGAATGATATATTTTATCGGGAGAATTATCATTGTTAAACGACAAAACAAATCAATTAACTCATTTCTCCCTAATACCACGCGAGCGAAGCCGCAACTATAAGCTGAAAAAAAGTTATATAAGTTGTGATTTTTTTGTGATAAGTTGAAATTTAAAGCAAAATAATACAGTTAAATTCATACACTAAATTTTAAAAAGTAATTTGTGAAGTAAATAAACAGTTTTGTTCAGATTGATTTGTTCTATTTAAAGGATTCAAACAAAGAAATTAAAAATAAAAATTTAAATACCGCTTAGTGGTAAAACAAAACTACATAATTATTTAAAAAAAGGGGTTTAGAGCTTTACTGTATTGTTAGAACACACTAATGCATATACATTATAAATAAATAAATATTATTTGTGCATTAGTGTATTGAATATAGATAACCCAAACACCCCTAGGTTATGCCAAATTTTCTAATTTGATAATGAAGTTTCTGACTTCAAACAAATACTTATATCTCTAAACTGTGTTTTTTGATTTAATACACTTAAAGTTCTCATGGTGCGAGTTCACAAGTAAGGCACGGGAATTGATTACTGCAAATACGATATTCATATCCTTATCTTATTGGTGTTGGTGTTATAATATGTTTACAGCAAAATCTAACGATAACATCGTAGGCTTTTTATCACGAGCGAACGTAAGGTTTTTTTTGTTATATAAAATCCACATTTTAATTTCGAACAATAAGATGAGCGGTAATTTAAAAAAATGTCGAACACGACACGGCTAATCTACGTAGAATAAATATGATCAATAAAACCTTTTACGCAAAACAAGAGTAAACCTTATAAAGCGAAAATCGCGTTGAAAGCTCGGATTTTTCATGGTGTAAAAAATATTGTGAAATTGTCAATTTTCCGACATTAAATTAAAAAGAAGTGTTGTGTGATTGCGCAAATACGCCATCCTTGAATTGTTTATTCTCCCCGAAGGTTTGCGTAGCAGAGAATTTAAGATGTTTCATATTTTACTGAAAATTTAAGAGGAACATCGCCGCAGCAGAACCCTCGTAATATTTTCACGTGTTCCGCGCATTTGATTTATGAACGAGAACTTTAGACGTTTTAAAAACGCGATTCAAACTTTCCTTTTATAATGTTGCAAACTATATATTTATTTACACTGCATATCAACAGATTATTTACTCACCTAAATAATTTCATTACAATACGCAGTCTTAATATAGGTATAATAATTTATTCCGTGGGTTTCAGAATTACATGGCTCGTCGTCATAAATCGTCGGTCGACAGGATAAACTCATTACATACAGATTTATGGCATGGTGACTAAGTTCTATATTTTTCAACAATCTCTTGCATGAAAAAATCACTAATTCCACTAACCCTAATCTAATCAGAACTTTTTCTTTTTTTTAACAATATTTTGAGTTTGTCGAAATTTTTGTAGACAAGGACCGGACCCTAGGGAGCTGTTTATATAAACATATTACAAGAGAGATGAAGAACTTTTTTTTTTACTTGCTGATATTAATATTGTTGATAAATCCACCTGGTCCACGAAGAACTATAGAAATTGGAAAAATAACATTTTCAGGCGTTGCCTAGTATGTGAAATAATTTAATTAGATAAATCTCACCCGCAAAAATAAAGGTTTCGGCTCTTTAACTTCACAAACATCAACAGATTAAAAAAATAAAGGAATATAGATGTTCACATATGGACAGAATGGTGAATGTTACACGGTGTTTAAAGTGGACACCTAAACCAGCCAATGACAGGTCATAACCCCTGTAGATGCCGAAACTTCTATATTATTAGAACAGTTTACCATAGGGAATGTTTCTCTGAAGTTTCGAGGTCTGGCCCTAAAACAGGTGTTTAATCTACAGCTGCACAAAAGAGGGTATTAACTACGTGAAAATAGTTCAAATTTGAATGAAATATTTTGGCTTCCAAAGTTGAATGCGACCGGGTGAACTGTAGCTTAAACAATAATGGTGCGGGGGTGTGGTGGTGACAGTGTACAGTGCACAGAACCTCAGAGATGCATCGCTTTGAAGCGTAATAATGATCGTCCTAATTTGGCGCATTGGAACTTCATCATCATATAACGCCTGCTGAAGAGTTATTTCCGTCGCCACCGGGACGAGGGGCAGGGCGGGGGCAGGGCGGGGGCAGGGCAGGCAGGACAGGGTTAGCGAAGCTCACTGAGGATTGAATAGAATATTTTACACAGAAAACTTTATTCTTGATAACGCGTCATCTTCTAGGAATATGCTAAACACACGAAAACTAGAGTTACTGGAGAAAATTACTGCGGCATATTATAATATTATATTTATGTACATAACTAGTTACCAGTAAGTTAGTTCAGTATATAAACGGTAAGGTAGTGTATTACGTTCTCAAGACACAAGTCGTAAAACATGAAAAGGTGTTGGTATTGTGTCGCTTTTACTAAAAACAATTCTTCATACTTGGAACGTTGTTAGGGTTTTAGATCATTTTTTATCATTTAATTTCTTTGTTGATAATTATTGATGAAACTCCATATTATAACCTAACATTATAGCAGTTGGCTGCAGTTAAGCTAAGTGTAAAAATATATTTTTTTTAATTACATATTTGCGTTCTTATGATTTACCCAAATATTTAATTTTGAGAGCCATTTTCAACGAGTTGTAAATAACTCACTACTAGAAAATGGGAATCAAGTTGGGGTAGAGTGTGATTCGAACCACAGACCTTTGGTCCGTGAGTCCGAGACACTAGCCACAGGACCACAACCCGATTCAATATGATATCTATAATAATTATATTTCATTGTTCCTGGACTAGCGTCTGAAGTATAGGACTAATAAACAGATGCTCGAAATACGCCGCATCAAGAATTGTAAAACAAATTACAATATACGCAACTCCAATATTTATAATACTATAATCTTTCGAGCAGTCTGAAGATGCCCGTGAAAGTGCGTACCGTCTGTTTATTATTACAAGAGTTGCCAAATAAACAAAACAGACGCGTGATATCCGACGGCCACTAGCATATTTCACACATATCATCCTAATCTAAAAGGCACGGTAAAATTATAGTGGATTGACATTTATTCGATTCGTTGTACCTATTTAAATTTTATAATATTCATATTTTCCTTTTTTTATTCATAAAACTTCATAGTTAAGGATTTCAATACAAATATCAATAAAAACGTATCGGTTAATGTATTTTAAAAAAAGAAATAATATCGTTCTTATAATTTACCCAAATATTTCAATTTTGGTGACTATTTTCAACGAGTTGTAAATAACTCACTATTAGAAAATGGAAATCGAGTTGGGGTAGAGTGGGGTTTGAATCTCGGACATCTGATCCGTGAGTCCGCAACATTAGCCAGGGGACCACAACCCGATTCAAATAATACAGCAAAACTAAACAAAAGAGGTTTTAATGATAATTTTATCAAAATAATATTTCGTTTGTCGGGCATGAACTAAATGAGTGATTGTAAAAAAATAAATATCGATCCACTGTATTGCATTATATCATACCGCATAGATTTTGCCGTGGTGTGAAATAGGCCAATCATGCGATATCACGCAGTGGTCATAGCTTGCACGTGCACAACGGTCCAGTCTCCGTGAATGTACCTACCTACTTTAGTAATTTTCAAAAAAGTTTTTACGATCTTTTAAAATCATTACAACATACTTTACCCATTTATTTGAATAAAATATGGATTTGGCGTGTTCAATTTGCACAATAAAGGATATATTTTCATAAAAACAATATTTATAAAAAAAACTATATTTTTAATGAAAGGTGAAATAGGGGTTGCGGTTTCGAATGTTAAAGCCGGAGATGAACAAAAGGCCTCATCGTGGTAATGATAAAATATGCATCACGGCGGTGAAAATCTGCAATCGGTGGGGAGCTGATTGGTGATTGTCCCCACCCGGTCGAGCTGCAGACCGGAACAATTAGGGGGCGGCGGCGGCCAGCGGCGGATTTCGGCGCCGCCTCATCGGGCGCCGCTGTCCGGCATTGCCAGCATCTACCCTCAAGAAGAATACCGGCCAACCACGACCGTGAATGTACACTAATAGCGAATGCTACCTAAATCACGTTGAATAACACTTTTGAAGTAAGTACTTTAAAAAATAAGTCACACTTATTACAGACAGAAATTACGTTATTTTTGGGATTAAGTATAAATACTATTCTTTTATTAATAATCAATGAGAAGAAGAAACAATAAATTTAATTAATGCATTTTAATGACAAAAAACTACTCAATTTTTCGTCATATATAATATTATCTTATAGCTGCGGGTACGACGTTCATAGAGCGATGACACACACACGCGTCAAATATTTTTTCCAAAAATCTAGAGCATATCGACCAAAGAAAGCCACTAGGCATTTTCTATTGAACACAATACAAAGGAAGTTAACTCCTAATAACGAAGTCAGTTGACAAATCTGCTGCAAGAGACGTCAAGAATAAAAGAACACGACCTGTGAAAGGACTACCTGACACGTCCTGGCGTGGTAACATAGCGCAGTTCAATTCAGTATTTTAATCAACATGTAATAAATACACATTGAACATCAACATAATTTTATCTGCCAACTCCAACCGGTGCAGGAGCTCCATCAACGACCTACAAAATCCTGCTTACCTATATTTTTTTCATTACTGGAATGCTTTTTCATTTTTAATTACATAAATAATAGTATTTGAAAATCATTCCTACTCGATTTTAATATCATACTTAAAAGAATCGGATTGATATGTCTATGAAATTATTGTATTAAAAATCGAAAACCAATATTTTAAAATAACGGCTCAAAATGGTACAAAGAAAATGTTAATATTTATTATTTCGTGTAACGAAATACAAAGATATCCCCACATAAAACACGTGAGTCAACAAATTAAATATGTTTTACAAGGTATACAATAATAATTATTGACGAAGATAAATTTGACATGTGTAGGTACCCGAGTGAGTAAACCCCCTATTGATAAAATTACGTTTATTATAAAGCGACACGTTAAATGGAATACAACTGTGTAAATTGAGCACAAGCATACAACAAAGACATACAAATTATTATTTGTGTATGAATCGCAAAAATCAAATCGTGTACATCTAAAGTAATGTGAAATCAATTCAATAGAAACTGCTAACGATCGATAGCATTAATTAAAGTTATTCAATTGTATTTATTTTATCTTACAGCAGTGCACCGATGTACACAAATAAAATTAATATTACGCGTGTCCTAACATATCATACTAAAAAAATTTTGCTTGTATTTTGAAATTCTTTTTCTAGCATAATACTTTTATCTGTGTCGTGTTTGTTTAAAGATTGGCAAAAATGTGTTTTGTGACTGTCTTTGTTCTAAAATGGGAGTAAAATCTTTTCCTTTTCTCTGGTATACGAAAGGGTTTATGTTGATTTTTACTTATATGTTTTAAGAGCTAAAACATACATTACATTTAATATCAAAATTGATCGATAACATAGTTTTAAAATTGATTTAAAGTATTGTAAGATTTATTTTGACAATCTATTTTTTTCTATTATTTCGGGCATACAATTGTACGTTCTACAATGAGTTTTGGGGCTGTTTTTCTTTTTTGGTAGTCTTTTCCCTCTTCTTTAGTTTCGTATGCATACAATAGGGAACTAAAACGCAAATTATAATTTATTATTAATTCATTGCTGTTCGGAATTATGAATGAATTGTTGTTATAACTTACAGGTATAATACCGTTGCCGTTCAGGCTTAAGTCACTAACCCTAAAAATGACGGTTTTGAGTTAATTATGACATTCGAAGCGTAAAATTATGTTCTTTAAGAGGTAAACGTCTTAGTGAGAAAAAAAGTTGCGCAAATCAGAATTATCTGTTTTTTACTATGTGATATTATATTATTATCGCATATTTTAAGCATTAAAAAAAACATGCTGAAAAATTTATCTTTATATAATAAATAATTTTTAACTACGATATTATAATTATTTCTTACATTTTCTTCCTTTCATGAACTGTGATTGTAAGCAAGAAAGTCACTTAACCAAATTGTAGCCACCTTGCCTAATTTAAAACCATCCAGATATTTTTTTTAAGTATCGGAGGAAACAGTTACCAATTAAATTAATTAAAAAGTCGCGAATGAATAATGTCGTGTACATCAAACCTCCAAAGCACTAAAATCGTTTTAATTTCTCTAAAATGTTTAAATTGCAATTTTTCAATATCATTTTGGATTAGTGACTTTTGCTTGAACGGCAACGATATACCATATTACTCGTATATTATTTCTTGTGCGGCTAAGATATCCCACGAGTCTACATACAATACAAAACTTGAAATATCTTTTTTTTAAATCATTATCAAATCAAATCAGTATTTTGCTAACAGGTCTAAATGATGTATTGTTTTTGTAAATTATGGAAAATACATACATTATAAAACAGTACATATAATAATACACGTCATTTTTTCGTTTTTAAATATCTCAACTTCTACTTAATGCAACACGACGTTACTCCACTGTCTGCGGAGGATTTTTTTTAGCACAGTCTTAAAAGTTAAATATCATATATCGGTCACGCGAATTGAGAATAATCCAAATCAACTCTAGACAAAACTTGAAAGATAGTATTTAAAAGATATTATTAAATCGCATTAAAAAAATGTTTTGCGGGTAAAAATATTGGAAAGGAGAGGATAAAGTATTTTATTGCGATATTTACGGGAGAATCAAAAAACGAGCGTAGGGAACGATTCAATTGTATACTGAATCATTTTCAAAAGAATTTACCGCTGTAAGATAAGAAAATATTATTTAGAAATGTCGGGTTATCCTTTCCTTCTGAAAAATAATAAATAACAAAGCGATCTCCGGCTGGAAAGTATTCCACGGCGTAGGGTGAGTTGAGAACAATCTCCGCTAGAAAAAAAGCATAGCCCGTGTTTTCTAATTAAAGTCACAAACACTTTTAGTGTCTGCCGTGCGGGAGGCGGGTATGGGACTGCGGGGCTTGTGTAACGAGTGCCTTGTGAGGATATTCTATTATACATACATAGCAAGGTACCATACGTGCTCTGTAAGGTGGAAATGAGAAAACTAAAAATTATGACGACAACTTTATAATAGTGACGGACGAACAGGAAAGTACGGATCCATGGCATTATACCCACTGCATTCCTGTTGGGCATAGGTTGGGACCAACTTAGTAAGAATGGGTTCACACTGGCCAATTTTTTCAGACGATAAGAAGTTTTATAGAAAACTCGGCCATTTTAGAGAGTATCAATTTTTATGTGCCTGATGGTTATCTCCGACAGCATCAGCACATACTGTTTTACCTCTCGGCTTTCAAAACCAACCTGCCTCTGGTTATGCCGAATGGAAGAGCAGTAAGGCAGCTGAACATTATCACTTTGGAGATCGACATCTTTCACATCGGTGAAACTACTCGTATGTTTGAGAGGCAAATACTCTTACTATTCAAAAGTCTTATACCTTAATGATGTCGAACCATTGCTCAAGGGTTGCTGGTTATTTTGCTATAATAATTTATTTAAATTTGAATTGGAATTATATCCTTAGAAAAAACGAATTACGGACACTACAATTTCTGACATCAAAGCTGAATATTTTCAACCGTTTGTACAAGTATGGAGACTGAGACCCTTCTTGTACGTCAAGAGAATAATAATATAAGTATATATTCAACAATGTTAGGCATCGGTTTGCAAACAAAATCTGCGAATATGATGACGTACTATACTCGAGAAAAAAAAAATTATGTCATTTTTACTTTTTAGGCTTTTTTTACAGTTTTCACAAATATTTAGAGTTTGTTCAATTTTTTATAAACAGGGACTGGATTTCACCCCCTGGGGAGTTATTAAGATTAAATAGATTACAACAGAGACGGAGAACACTAGTAACATGCACTATTCCATTATTATATTTGATAATTTCTTTTAAGATTAAGAGCTGAAAATTTTATTGACGTGGGTGAGATTCACCTGGCTAAATTATTTCACCGACATACTACTGTTTCGTATACCAATCGGTTTAATAATAAAAAAAAGTGAATCTTACACAGTGTGTAAAGAGACCACTTAAACCAGCCAAAGCAAGGTCATGAATGCCTATATTTTCGAATTTCTTTGATTGAAAACGTGTAGATTATTTACATCCGACACTCCAGAATATATGTAGGTACGGGCTAGTGGAGAGACAATATCCACGAATCGAAATAATAAATAGAGCGTATAAACAATAATAATAAAAATGAGATACCTACTTTAATGTATACATATTACAGGTTGCATTGCCTTTGTCTTTACAATTAGTTTTATCTTTAATCTTATGTTATTTTGTCTTGTATGATAAAGTTATGAGTTGGCTGTTTGATCATTAAATAGTTAAAAATATAATGTAATAGCAACAATTTAAATTTTTTTATATATGAAAAAATAAATACTTTCACTATTACTAACGATCAAACAACTCGGCATAAGTGTTAATGATGTTTGCCATAGAAAAATATTGTTTTATATTCTTTATACACGGGTTCGAGGGCCAAACCGCGAAACTTCAAAGGAACGTTCCTCGTGGTAAACGTTTTTAAAAATCTGAATAGTTTTTTCTCGTAAACTTATTTTTTTAAATGAAATTCATTTATTATTATAATTTTAAAAACGGAAAAATCCTCAATGTCTCGGACTAGCATCTTTTACACAAACTCCTACCTCTCTCCTACCCAGCCGCTTTCCTAGTTCGCGTCCGGTGCGAATCGCTTTGTTGGTCAAACACGTTTGTAATCCTAATTTGTCTTTTTTTTTAAATTAAAAAATGCGATTTTTATCAGGATTCACTGGGGATTCGCGGTATGGCCCTGAAAACTCTTGTATACACAAGTGTTGTGAATTTTGTTTTAATATTTTTTTACGCTTCGTGTCGGCATAAGCCGTTAAAATAAATAAATAAAATATGTCTCGATGCACCGTGTATTATATCGGTTAAATGCAGGTTTTCCATTCAGCTGGCAGTGGAAATCTGTACACAAATGTCTGCGGCAGGCGGTGGAACAAGGTGCACACGGCACACGGGTAATGGTAAACCAGCCGACCGGGCTGGGTGAATTAAAAATGTATTCCACTTTTAAAATACCTCTGAGGGAAAACAATTTCCCGCATTTGAAAATCTTAAAAGGCGCCGAGCGAACCATCCGACAATGGAGAACAGCGAATTTGCATTAGATAACGTTGGCATTGCGAGAAGGCAGAGGCTAGCTGTCAATAATTGAACAAATTCATCGCATTTCCGTTTCCCTGCAAAGAAATTACAGCGTTATAAGGGTTACATTAGCTAGTCCTAAGCTAATCATTTTCCGCAATCGGGGGTGATATAATTAACATATTGGAACCAGAATAAATTCGCAATACGGAACCACTTTAATATATATATAGGATCATTTTTTGAAAATCACCTCCAGGGCGCTGTACAATAAATAAATATCCCAGGACGTCTCGCAGATACAGAGCGCATGGACGGTTGGGATTATAGTTCCTCGTCTCCAATTATGATATATTACAATAAATTATGATATATAGGAGCTAGATTACAGCACGTCTTGCAGCTACAGTGTGCTGGACAGTAATAAATCTAGCCCCTTTTTTTACATTTTTTGTTTTATTTTATTTGACAATGAAGTTTAGACTGATTTAAAAAAAAAACACGAAATAAAAAACAAATTTACAAAAATAGAAGTTAGATAACAACAAGTCTTGCAGCTACTGAGAGCATGGACGGTTGGAATTCTAGACCCCATTTACTAAATTTAGATATTTGATAAAATTGAACAATTGAAGCTAGATTACTAATCGCCTTGCAACATGGACGAATGAAATTTTAGCAACTTAAAATTTTAACACGGTGGATACGTTCCACGCAGTACCGTATAAAAAAAGTATACCAAAAAAAAACAGTGGTCTCCGTGTATAAAAACGGATTCGCGAACTCACAGTGCCTTCATTTTATGTAAAAATATAGCACGACAACAAAATCCGGTGGTTCAAAATTTTTAAAAACCGGGTTGTGAGCTTTATACTATCATTCTCATATATGTATTATTCCTACGCCCATAAAGTAAAAGAGCGATGCGATGTAAGGAATTACAAAAACGAATAGTGGGTGTAATTTTATTATATCTATTACTATTGCCGCATTATTGAATAATATTTACATGTTTTCTTTTAAATTTAATTTGTGTACTGTGTTATTTCGAAACCGTGTAAAAAGGGGTTCCGGTGTACTCTTTGACTATTGGTAAAACAAACGCGACAAGGAGAGCCTCCCATCGGACCGTATTACGGGAAGGTTAAGAACAAGATGCCTTGCTCTACAGAAAATTAAAACTACCACGGCCAAACATCATTATACTTATATAGGACGGAAGCTTTTCAATAATTTACCACTAAATCTACGTCAAGAAATAAATTACGGAAAATTTAAGGATAAATAAAAGAAAAGCTTCCTGACATAATTATCATTAAACGTATTTTGAAAATAAAGATGTATGTATAATATGTGCCTGTGAATATCAATTTATAAATTTTGTGTTTTTTTAAATTTTTATTTGTTAATAGTTTTAATTTTTCTCAATTTTTACAATTGTTTAATATTTTATTTATTGTATTATTTTGTTTTGCATTTTTTGTTTCTTTTTTATAATATTTTGTAAACTTGCCAAACACAACAGCCAGACTCTTTTTTGAAAAGTTCAACCTTAAGTGTTCCATTTATTTACCGTTTGTTTTTTTTTTTTTTTATGCTAATAAAGGTTTTTATAAACAAAATTCATCATTCTTTCTTTTTAATTTTGTGGGGCACTAAATTGCCAGTAAATGAAGGTAAGGTGATAAGTGTTACCCTGCAGGTGCCAGTCGAGGGATAGTGAAAAATTTAAGTGAATCACCTTTAATATTTTACATTGACCCCGCCAGGAATCGAACCGGGGATTTTAAGCATGGTCGACGAACACGCCGATGACTCGATTTCTATATCTCCACACGATTTATTTTTTCGGGACTTTTTAGTACCCATCGAATTAAAAGTACTCGTCCAGGTTTCTGCTTCCATTTCCGGAAAAAAAAAGATGCAACCCAAATAATATTGGATACAAAGTAAACAAGGATTTTCTTGACCTCTAGACTACAGAATGACACATAATCAGTTTTAAGAGAACAAAGGGAAAATCTTACTAAATAATATTAAGTAAATTATTACTACTATCAGATAATTCCAAAGAGTTTAAGCGAGAAGTTTATGTACGAAAACCGAAAAAAATATTTACGAAAAAAGTTTTTGACTGTCATATTAAGTGATAAAAAAAAATCTCAAGTTTCTGAAATCCGGACTACCCGATGCCAGGTAGGAATATTATCATATGAAATGTTATTAGAAAATTAGTACAGTATTTTATATAAAACATACAAGCTGAACTAGGCCTTGAAGTTAAGACAGTCGCCGACATAATACAGTATCTGGTGTAGTTTTCCACTGAGAGATTTGCAAACAGTAGTGGCTGGAGTCGGCTAGGATATTACCGCGCCACAGAAGAACATAAAATATGCGCTTTACGTTACTTTGTTAATGCACCCCTCATCGCAACGGGCGCGGGCGCTTTCACAAAAGGAAGGCCGGAGCGTAGTTACTGTGTACTGTACTCTCTTTACTAGTACTTTACTTTATTGCGGATAAGAAAGTATCGTTAACCAACATTTCGAACCAATTATAAATTAGTACTCTGAAACTTTTAACAATACTTCGCCGATAGAAAAGAAACTACGTTAACAGAAAAATCGCTGATGATTTGTGGGCTAGAACCACTTTTTAATGGAAATTAGTTTGGTCTCATTCATTCTAAATGTCTCGCTTTTCTACGAAATATTCTTAAATAATATCCTTAGCTAGGCGTTTAAATATAAATTATTTTACGAGGAGGTGGGCTAAATTAATAAATTAAGAAGTTGAAAAAAAAATTGTGAACGAATATTCGTAAACATTTGTAGAATTTATTTTAAAAATATAACGTAGTTACAGGTTTATGAAGAAAATCAACCATATTATCAAACTACAATACAAATTACTGTGGTAAATGCAAATGGGTGTTTGGTTATATAATAATAAATGTGTTTCAAATATTACAAAAGAGATTTAAAAAAACATTATCACGGTTTTCTGATTGATACTACCGTTAGTTTTAAATGTATGTTGAATTGAAATTTATTAAATAAGTTTAGTCAGTACGGTGAACCAAATCAGTCCAAACAATAAATAAAAAATACGTTTTTCGTAACAAGCAACCTATTTATTGTCAGTAACGACGACGTTATTTTTTTGAAGTTTTACAGTTAATAAACACATAAATCCTATTGCGTTATTTATAAGTTAGTCATAAAAGAAAATATATATGGATTATATGTGAGATTATATTAATAATAGAAAGATTAATGTGAGGCGAACACGAGTTGAGAATAAGGGAGTACGAAGGAAGAAAAGTTTACTTCAACAGGTGTAGAATGCAGAATGGGAAGGTAGGACAATAAACGGAAAATGAGAGCCCGCGATGGCCGTGCGAGGAATGCGGGCGGAATGTGCGTGGGCCCGGGCACGGGGTAGCGGTCGGCAGTCGGCAGTCGGCCGAGGGGGCGCGGGCGCAATCAGAAAACAACGGCGTAGAAAATTGAGGCGGGCGGCCGGAACGGCGCGCGGTGTTAACACCTCCGGGCGGCGGACATTAGCGCGGGAAATGACGCGAAGGAAATGTAATTGCCGCGGAAAGTTTCGGGTTCGGGCCGCAAGTCGAGCTCGGCGGGAACGAGAGAAGGAAAACTCGCTCTTACTTCTTAAACACTCGAAGTGGTTCACTCTTTAATTTATTTCATTCTTCCAAAGCAAACAGGTAAGTACGCGTGAAAGGAAAATAAGAGTTTGCGGTAAGCAAAAGTTATTCGAAATATACCCTAATTTTAAATAATGAAATGGATCGCGAATCTATCGGAGCAGGTAGCAGCGGCCTCTGTGGTGTAATGGCTAAGACGCTTGACTCACGCATGGAAGGTTCCGGGTTCGATTTCCGGATTCCCTGTGCTGTTATTGGGCCTCCTGACCTGTAGTATTGCAAAAAATCAAAAACAGTTTAAATGCTTATACTAGATGATGAAAATAAAATAGCGAAATTCCTGCTTTGACACGCGTTGATATAAAAGGCAAATGATTACAAAATCAAATAACCGGTAAAAAAAATATATAAAAAAAACAATGAATAGTTGACTTTAAAAAACACGATTTCTCATTTAAATACGTGTTTGTGTCCAATCTAAATGAATTATACAAAGCAAAAATGAATAAAATAAACAGCTAATACTATTTTAACAGGTGTCGGAACAATGAGAAAATGAATGTTGACAGAGTAAAACACCACTTGGACAAAAAAATCACTAAATGGAAGTTGGAGAAAATACTGCCAGGACTGACATGAGTATTTTAGAATTCATTTTCATGAAATTACTTAATAAGATACAAAACGATAAAAAAACATCTGACATCGCATTCAAGAAAATCGCGTAGTTTTAGGAAAATAAGCAACATATTAAAAGTTGGGTTAAGATAGTCGACTTCAATAGAAAAATACTTTTAAAACGTCGGAAAATCTAATTTGTTTTCTTATAACAAACAAATGCTAAAAAAATATACTCTTTCGCGGGATAAGACGTAGTTAAAACAAGACAGGAGAGCACTCTCTTCGTTTACAAGTCTTTGAAAAAATGTCTAACATCTCCGAGAAAAATAAAAGAGCCGGAGGCAATATCGGCTGCAGCCGTTAGCTGGAAGAAGAGAAGCCGTTAGTCAACAAGGCCTGACGTAGCCGCCACGTACACGGGCTGACTCCGCGGCTCCTCGGGAGGCCGCCGCGCGTAATTGGTATAATCAGGGGAGAGGCACGGATACTGCCTGAATTTTTACTAACCTTAAAGAAAGAAAATTGAATTAAAACAAAGGCTCGAGAGCGCGCCACCGCCGGCGCTGGTGGGCCCGCGGGACAAGTGAATATTTTTTCATTACCGGAATAAAGATGCGCGGTAACCGCGTTAAGGGCGGCAGTAGCGGGGATGCGATTAGGGATTTCAGGTAGGTGCTTTAAAAAACATTTCCTCTTTTCGAATGGCCGTGTTAAAAGCAATTAGAGAATACGTTAACAACAGAAGCGCGCAGTCAAAGTTAGAGGTAATTAAAAATCCCCCTATAAGGCCAATTCTTTCACATTTATTTAATGAAAATAATAAAAATTAAAAAAATAATGTTACAGGTTCAATATTAAATGTACAGTTTTTTTATTAATGCTTTTCCTTTCCAAAAAATGAGGCAAGCTCTCGCGCTTGGGGGGAACAGTAATCACAGAAAAGTTAATAAAAGCGTTGTGGTCCCGTGGCTAGTGTCTCGGACCCACGGCTCGAAGGTCCGTGGTTTGAATCCCACTCTACCCTAAATTGATTCCCATTTTCTAATAATTAGTTATTTACAACTCGTTGAAAATGGCCCACAAAATTAAATAATTGGGTAAATGATAAAAACGCAATTTTTTATCTTTTTAAAATAAAATAAAAAAATAATAACTTACAGATTGTATGTGTAAAGCGTTTAACAAAGTTCCCTAATGTAATTTATTATAAAATATGCGCTGTCGGAATTAACCAAATTTTTCAAAAAGTTTTTCTACTTTTAAATTCAAACAAACCACCGAGTGAGTAACCTGAAAATAGCTTCCAAACGCAAACAAGTATGTGTATACATTTTAATTTTTAATTTTAATTTTAATTTAATTTTTTGTTTATTCAGAAAAACAACAGCAATACAAAAAAATATACACAACATTATAAAAAAACATAAAATAAAGCCAAATCAGTTTTCCACATAATTACAATTATAAAAATCCAGTTCGGTTAGATATGATTCATAGAAGTTTTTATGAAGAAAGATATTTTTTTTCAAATAATAGTGTTTTAATTTTGGTTTTAAAAGTGAGTTTACTGCAGTTAAATATGTCTATGTTATTGAAAAATAAATTACAATTACGCGGCAAGCGAATCAGAGGAGAGTTCTGTGCATAGTTGGTGCTAACTGTAGGTACATGAAAAAGAGATAGATTCGTGTGACGGGTGCGGTAGCCAGGTACATTAAGGGCTAACTCAGAAACCAGAACAGGACTATCAAGACGTCCATTAAGAATATCATGTAAAATCCCCATATCTAATGCCAAACGACGATCCTCAAGACTAAGTATATTATGTTTATGACAAGAAGTTTTATAGTTAAGGTCCGTAAATCTGGATCTCCAATTGAGATGTCTCAAAAATGTTTTCTGAATATTTTCAAGCCTTATCTTGTGTATGGAATACTGAGGAGACCACACAGAAGAGGCATATTCAAAGAGACTGCGAACGTAAGCGAAATAAATCAATTTGATACTACCATTATCATTAAAAACTTGGCAAGTGCGGATAACAAAACCTAAGTTTCTGTGTGCCCGGTTCACTATATTTTCGATGTGGTTTTCATACATAAGTTTTTTATCTAGAATCACACCAAGATCACGAACACTTTCAACTCGTTGTATAGCTTGATTACTAATGAAAATACCTTTATAATTCAAGCGGAATAAGCAGAAAATACAAAAAATCTATGGTATAAACGGAAGAAAATGATTTAAATTGAAATATACCTCCTTTCTCACAAAAAACAGAATGCCGGTAAAGTGCGAGTTGTAGTGTGTGGGTTATCCGGGATACACAGAGATAAATAACTAATCTAATTGCGCTACATCAGTTTGGCATACGGAATGAGAGTTCTATTGGAGTCATAAACACTGCAGCTGGGCGCAAACATCCAGTGAAATGGAATAGGCGAGTCACATAATTCAATTGTTCGGAGGTGATTAAACGCATTTAAATTGATTGGGAGTGGGTTGATCCCACCCTACCTGGCACAGTCACGTAGTGAGAATCCAAAATACGTACAGAAATTCTAATATCAAGCGGAGGCAGACATTTAAACAATTCATTAAGCGCGAGCCGGGGGCGCTTATTATCGGTTACAACGGGTACATAATATGTAGTTTTGAATTGAAAACATGACATAAATAACAGACAGATATGGAAGAATCGCCCTTGGCAATGGAAAGCTGCTACGCTACATCACGCTCGGTAATTGACTGTGACGATGAAATGGCTAATTACCTTAGCGAGTTGTCTACCTGCAATGGCCCGGCCGGGGGGGGAGGGGGGCAATACCGATATGAGGGGTTTCAATTAGGGGTACGGCAGCAGCGTCCAATCATAAGTAATGTCCGGTCTGGAGCCTGGAACTTACGTTTTCAATACAGACAGGTCGAGCTCTCATCCTAGAGTATTTGAAAACGATTTTTAAATATAAAAAAATATGAAAACCAATGTTGAGAATGAATATCGTACGTGTAGCTACAATATCTAGTGTTGTAAAATTACGGCAACAACGAAACTTTTCGAAACCTGAAAAGTTGGTCACATTTCTCGAAATGTACTCGTGGTTGTCGTTTCAGGTATTCGTATTATGTCGGGGGAGAAATATTCCAGTAATGAAGCGGCATTATTAATTCGGTCGCTCTTCCTAGTTCCGCCGGTTCGGGTCAGGAATGATTATCGCAATACTCCCATTAAAAGTTTTCTCGATATCGGCCTGCAAACGGCAAACGGCAATCGGCCGCATTATGATGGCTGCATACCGCGGGCGCGGGATAGTAAACTCGGTAATTGGCCACTACTCGATAAAATTCAACAACTAATTAGAACCCCGTAGTTAAAAAGGTTAGGTTTGCTACCGAAGTCGGAAAATCAGAATGGAAAAATAAAAACGACATAAAATATAAATATCTTTGATTTCATTGATTTAATCAACAACGATACCTTTACAGGGGACAATAAAAACCTCCTAAAGCAATAATTTTGTATTAAAATTTGGTGATTTTTTTTAAACCAAATATTTTGTTTTGATTTTTAAGTGTTTTATATTGGGTGTGTATAGCAGCGTGTCCATTTTTTCCAAATTTTATATTGAGCGCTATAAGTAAAAAAAAAATGGCAAAGGTAATACGGATACTTACTCAGTGAAATTCAAATGCCGCCTATATAACGCCTGCATCTATTTTTCTCTACGGATGCAAATCGTGGTACAGCAAAAAAATAAGAATATGGGTGTGCGGTGTTTTGACTTTGTAACGAATGAGGTAATAAGAGAACGGACGCAGGAAACTCCGTAGACAAATGTCATAAAGCGGAGGCGATACGGATGGCTGGGCCATTTGCTGCTAATGCGTCCTGAGAGCTTTAACCACGCTTGGCTACTTTACAAGGCACTAGGCTCTCACGTCCGCTGCTGAATGTCCGTCAGCAGTTTATGTCGGAGCTACGGGATGCGAACCCGACTTGAGAGGATGCATAGGAGCTGGCAGTCGACAGAGATAGCTGGACGCTCTTTGTGGACATATGTAAAATAAAAAATAAAAAAAAATAAAAACATTCTAGTGTAAAAATAAAAAAATAAATTAACTCTATAAAGAATAGTGAGATAAAAAAAAACAATGTTCTAATAAAATTATAAAATATAAAATCTGATAATTAACAATTAAAACCATTTGAAAAGTAATTTTATAGTGCCATCTATGATATCAACAAAAAAACTATTGGATAATTATTAACTAATTAATTATAATTATAGTCGTACTATTAAAATTATTCAATAGATGGAAAAAAAAAAAAGTAAAATGAACTGATATAAAAAATAATGATAAAAATAAAAATATCGCAATACATTATATTTTTAACTTGAAATATAAGGATTAATATACTTATTTTTCGAAAGTGAAAATATTATTCATTTAACAAGAAAAAAAAAAAAAAACATTTTTTATATCCCGAAAAAACTTAATATGGAATGTAAAATATGTAATAGTGGCTTGAGCCCAAAAAAAACTCTAAAATGTAGTCGATGCTATGAAGTATTCCATTACAGCTGTACGGGGACAACAGCAGAAAATTATAAAAAAATGTCGAAAATCTACCGAGATAGCTGGAAATGCACCTTATGTCGTAAGGAAGATCCACGAAACACTAAAAACATGAACTTGGAAAATCTACGATCAAGGTCCCTTACTCCTACACCAAATGACAAAAATAACTTAGAAATACTCAAATGTCCTTTTTGTAAACAAACCCAAGATGTAGATAAAAGTATAATAAATAAATTGAAGGATCAATTTGAAGAAAATACTATTATGACAAAACAAATATTACTAGAGTACAAAGAAAATACAAAATTGATTAAACGTATGTCTCAAGAATTCATCACGGATTTAAATAAATATAAAGAAGAAATAAAAGAAAAAATATTTACATTGCAAAAAAATATAGAAGAAATGCAATTAACAATACAGAAGAATAATTATGAAGAAAATAATTATGTGGCCAAAAATAGTGAAATATTTTATGAAAACCAACCTCTTGAAATAATAAACAAAGTACTTTTACCACCAGGAGAAAAGATCAAAATATTAATATTCGGAGATGAAGAAGGGAGAAGACTTAGAAAAAAAATTGAAAAAAATATATTCAGTAATGTACAGTGTAGCAGTTACATCTTTCCTGATGCAACAATTGATAATTATATGTCGACAATTATTCAAGGGTGTAAACAACTAACAAAAAATGATCTTGTATTTTTATACCCAGGAAAACATGAAAAATCACCTATTAATATTTTAAGCAATCTTTACTTTATACTCCAAAACTTAAAGCATACCAATGTAATTGTCCATTCGGTTGCAACAAATAAAAACTTAAATGTATCAAAACTAAATGTAGAAATAAAAAACAAAACTAATCTATTTGAGCATGCTAAATTTATTGGCCCAATATTTAATGACCAAATGAATTCATATTTCATCAACAATGCTTATAAAACAGAAACATACAGAATTATAGATATGATTAAACAAGAATATATATTAAATGTTTTCAGTGATACTAATGAAAATAATACTTTAGACAAAAAAAATTCTAGTGGGTCAAAAAACTTGGAAAAAGAACCGGATCAAAGCCTGAACTAACAAGTTTTATAATAAATAACCACATTAAAAACCTTAAAATACTGTACATAAATATTCGTAGTCTGAAACCCAAAATAGATGAACTAAAAGCACTTATAATAAGTGAATTTAAAAACCCCGATTTCATCATTCTAACTGAAACATGGCTCACTAATAGTGAAGCAGAATTATATGACATCAATAATTACAATGTAATAAACTCCTGCCGGGAAGGTAGAGGAGGAGGTGTAGCAATGTACATAAAGAAAAACTTAAATTACGAAGCAAAAAATATTGAAAATAACAGAGATATGGCAAACATTGTTTTAATAAGTCTCATAAAACAAAAAATAAATTTGTGTGCTATCTACAGACGACCAAATAAAACCGAAGTACATAGTTTCATAAATCTTCTAGAAACCCAAATACTTCCGTATGGAAATAAAGGAAAAACAATAATAGTTGGGGATTTTAATATCAATATATTAGAAAAAGACAATGTACTAACAAATGAATATGTAAATAGCCTAATATCTAATAATTATGTAATTCTTAACGAAATTTCACTTGAAAAATATACAAGATGGAATCACAGAGGAGAAAATTCGATTATTGATCATGTATTAACAAATTTTGTAGAAGCTAAATATACAATAGACTACAAAGATACTCCACTAAGTGATCACAGAGCACTCTATCTAAATATAGATATACCTATCGAAAGACAAAAAATATTTAAACAAAAATACACCTTAGAAATAACAGATTATGTCAAATTAAAAGAAAATCTCGTGGCGAAAATACAAGAAGTTAATAGTTTTAAACAGTTACAAGACATTATCCAAAACGAAATAAAAAAAGAACACAAAAACCAAGGTGAGAAACTTCACAACATCAATAAAGGAGGGTTGGCTAACTAAAAACATATTTCAAAAAATAAAAAATAAAAATCAAGTATATATAAAAAATTGATTAAAGAAAGAAATAACAGTCAACTTGTAACCGAACTAAAAAATATTCAAAAAGATTTAAGAAATGAAATCAGAAAATCAAAAAAACAATATTACCAGAATTATATAAAATCAGCAGAAGGCAGCAGCAATAAACTTTGGAAAATAATAAAAAATATCAAGTCTGGAGAAAAATTGCAGTCAGCTAGTATAAAAGAAATGAATGTAAAAGATGGGATTTTCACAAATGATGAAGAAGAAATATCAAACATTATCAATGAATATTACTCCAATGTAGGCCAAAACCTTGCAAGTAAATTAGATGGACCATGTCTAAACATATCAGAAAAACGAAGAAGAAAAATAAATAGTACCTTTTTTCTTAGACCAACAACGACAAAAGAAGTGTGTAAAATAATTGACAATCTTAAAAAAAATGCATCGCCAGGATATGATAAAATTAAACCTTCACTCGTAAAAAATCTCAAAGATGTTTTAAGCCCGGTCGTATCAAAATTAATTAACATGCATATAAAGTTAGGAATCTACCCGGAAGAACTAAAGACTGCAAGAATAACTCCTATATTTAAAGGTGGAGATCGAACGGAACCTAGTAACTATAGACCTATAGCAAATTTAACTGTATTTAATAAAATCTTTGAAAAATGTATTCATAAACGATTAATGGGACATATTAAAAATCTTAATATAATATGCTTAAACCAACATGGTTTTCAAGAAAAAAAAGGAACTGGAACCGCTCTAGTAAATTTGATTAATTATATTCAAACAAATATGGATGCTAAAATTTCAACCACAGGAGTAATATTAGATTTTAAAAAAGCTTTTGATACGGTTCACATTGAGACCATGATAAAAAAATTAAATGATATAGGAGTAAAATCTCAAGAATACAAACTATTAAAATCATACTTAACTAATCGGAAGCAGTATACCTTTGTAAATGAAAAAAAAAGTAAAATACAAACAGTAAATTTTGGAGTCCCACAAGGATCTATTTTGGGTCCACTGTTATATATTTTATATATTAATGACTTATCACTGTATAATTTTAAAGGGAAAATTATTATGTATGCCGACGACATTGGACTTTTTTATAAAAATCAAACAGACGTATTAACAAACAATGACATAAACGAAGACCTTACTATATTGACTAAATGGACAAACACAAACTTACTTACACTTAATG